>NW_021604590.1:2322632-2338249 GCF_004785775.1 Grammomys surdaster | reverse complement strand
TGGGAGGGAGGGAGGGAGGGAGGGAGGGAGGGAGGGAGGAAGGAAGGAAGGAAGGAAGGAATGAAGGAAGGAAGGAAGGAAGGCAGGCAGGCAGACAAGCTCTGTTTCTATGGACACAGTATCTTTGTTACTTTTTTCTTGCTTAGATGAGACACCATGACCAAGGCAACTTACAGAAGAGTTTACTGGAGTTTCAATAACTCACAGTTTCAGAGAATGAGCCATGAGGGTCATGGTGAGGACCATGGCAGCAGGCAGACAGGCATGGTCTTAGAGCAGCAGCTAAGAGTTTTCTCACTGACCACAAGCACAGGAAGAGAAAGCTAACTGGGAATGGTGTGGGATTTTTGAAACCACCAAGGCTAACACTTAGTGACACACCTCCCCCAACAAGGCCAGACCTCCTGATCCTTCTGGAGCAGTTCCACCAACTGGGGACCAAGTATTCAAATAGATGAGCCTGTGGGGGGGTGTTCTCCTTTGAACCACCACAACATGAAATTGCATTAGTGGACCAATGTTTAAAGGAGGCAAGGAGTGTGTGTGTGCTGTTAGGAATTAAACCCAGGACCTCAGACATACTAGTAAGTGCTCTGCTACCGAGCTATACACCAACCCATGGGAACCTACTATATGCCTAATAACTTTCCTATATTTATGAATCCTCTTGGTTTTGGTTTTCCACCCCTCCCCCTGCAAGCATATCACTCATCATCATAAGTTATTCAAGGCTAGCCTCGGCCACAGAGTGAGGTTGAGGCTACCCTGGGCTATGAGATTCTGTCTCAAAAATTAAAAAATATCCTGTAGAAACAAAACAGACTGTGAAAGTGACTTCAGGTGACAGCAATGCATCATGGGGTAGAGTGGATTGTTTTATGGTGCAGAGTCCCTGCAAAAAATGGGCCCTTTTCTTAGAAGCTTAATCAAAACAGTGACTCAAGCACATGTGGGGCTCCTCTTCAGCCAGACTTCACTACTGTCACTGAATGATTACTGGATTAGCACCTCAGGGCTGTTGTAGAAACCCTTAGGTACCATTCTGCTGTAGCTGTACCCAGTGTGCACCGGTGTCTTACTTCCTTCATAAGAAGGCAGGTCCCATCAGTGTATACAAGGACGGTTTCACATGTGCTAGTTACCACAGCTGTTTGGGGGTGGTTCAGACACTTACTCCCTTCCTTATAAAAATGAGTGTCAACGGGCTAAATCCTCTCAGCTGAAACCGGATCTGTGCGGCCACAGCACAGGTTCCCGTTCAGCTGTCTGAAATCAACGCTTCACACGGGCTGTGTCGGTAGCTAGTGCACATTGACATGTGGCTTTGCATAAATAATGTTTCTCCTAGTTGTACTTCCGTTCCTTCTGTGGTACACACACACACACACACACACACACACACCCGCCCTCATGTTCTGTCTGTCATGTCCATGTCTTCCACAGGCACATGAGGGTGGGACCTAAAGGCAGTGATATCTTCTGGATATCTACATGCATGAGTCTTCCAGTTGTCAGGACACATGGAGGTTCATGACCCCCTGTCCCCCAAAGTGTGTATGGGTGTTCTGCTTGCATGTATATCTATGTGACACATGAGTGCAATGCCAGT
This sequence comes from Grammomys surdaster, assembly GCF_004785775.1. Classification (NCBI taxonomy): domain Eukaryota; kingdom Metazoa; phylum Chordata; class Mammalia; order Rodentia; family Muridae; genus Grammomys; species Grammomys surdaster. Next base: position 2,336,640 of record NW_021604590.1, on the reverse strand, counting down.
GGAGGCCAGAGAGGGTAGCGGATCTCCCAGGTTGGAGTTGCAGACGGTTTCTAGGTGACGTGCGGGGTACTGAACTTGGGTCATATGTAGGAGCAGCCAATGCTGACATCTGAGCCATTTCTCCAGACCAGAGTTCCTGTTTTTAAGAAAAGTTACATGAACCCTCCCAGCCCCCAGCTTTCAAGGGTGTGTGCATTTAGAAGCATATGTGTGGCTTCCCAGAAAACACTTACATTGATGTAATCTGCCTTCCAGGAGTTTAGAGCCCCTGTAAAGTCCTATACACTCCAGCCCTGCTTATCTGCAGGAACACAATCCTTCCCCCTGAGCCTTCTGGGCTCAGAGAGCATCTCTTCTCCTCCCCATGCTGTTTATCTACTTCCTCCATGCCCCACATCCAGAGGCTCCCCTGATGCTTCCTTCTGGCTGTTTCATTTCTGTCTCTTGACCTGCGGTGCCTCTTTCACCTGGTGTGAAGCCTCTACCTTGTTTCTCAAAGAGAAGAAGGCAACAATTCCACGCTTAACAGATGTTACCAAAGGTTTGACGTGAACTGGAGGGTGCTGTTCTGAAGAAAATGGAAACTTGACACTGATCGCCAGCGGTGGCCGTTTTTGAGCACCACTCTTCGGTAGTGCTCCTGACAGACATGCTTTCTGTCCACTCTTAGTCCACACCTGTGTCGCTGGAGACCAGCTCCTCCTCAACGGGCCTTACTTCCACTCTGTCATCAAGTAGAGGAAGCAGAAACCCAAGAGCAGTTAACAGAACAAATCTCTGCTTAGCAGAAAGACACTTCCATGTTACCGCACACCACAGCAGTGAGGTGTTGGTAAGCAGCTCTACCACCTCCAGGTGAGGGATGTGCCTTTCCATCTGGCATTAAGAACAATGCACAGGCTAGAGAGATGGCTCAGTGGTTAAGAGCACTGACTGCTCTTCCGGAGACCATGAGTTCAAATCCCAGCAACCACATGGTGGCTCATAACCATCCATAATGGGATCTGATGCTCTCTTATGGGTGTCTGAAGATAGCTACAGTGTACTCACTTATAATAAATACATTTTAAAAACTTTAGGCAGGAGCAAGCGGTGCCAGAGCAAGAGGGAGAAGGGAAGAGAAAACAAAACAATGAGCTATAGGCCTGGAGAGATAGCTCAGTGGCTAAGAGCATTTGCTCCTCTTGCAGAAGACCCAGGTTCAGCAGTGCCATGGCAGGGCATGACCATCTGTAACTCCAATCCCTGGGGATCTGATCCCCCTTTTTGGTCTCTGAGGGTACCTATGTGTTGAACACATATCCTCATGCAAGTAAGATATTCATATTTATTTAGATAAATAAATTTTCAAAAGAAATCACTGGTCTAAGTACAAATTTCTTGTAAGCGCCTACCTCAGTCTGGGCACAGTGCCAGATTTAAATAAGCACTTACAGATTCTTCCTGATACAGAACCATTCTCCCTTCTTTGTTATTTATGGCCAGACAGGTTGATTGAGAGGTCCTAAAGAATACGGGCTCTTTCTGTATTCTCTCTTCCTCTTTCACCCGGGAACAACTCCCTAATTCTAGTCCTTTTTTTTTTTTTTTTGTGGTGGGTTGACCGTGTGGCCTTAGACAAGTGTCATCTGACCTCTCAGAACTTTATTTCACACATAAGAGGAAGGAAACTGTTATCAGCCTCCGTGATTTGATGAAGAGCAAATGAAAGAATTTGTAATGAATACGTAGGAACTGTGGTATAGTTTAGCAGCAAAATATGCTCGTGACATGACAAAATATGCTCTCTTACGGCATGCATAAGGCCCTGGATTCAATCCCTAGTATAGGAAGAAAAAGGCAGAGAAAAGAAGACAAAAGGCCTTATAAAAATGTCTGTAAGGGCTAGAGAGATGGCTCAGTGGCTAAAAGTACTTGGCTACTCTTGCAGAGGACCTAGATTTAGTTCGCAGCACCTTGCAAGGTAGCTTATAACCACCTGTAACTTGAGCTCCAAAGTGCCATCCTCTGGTACTGGCACACACACACACACACACACACACACACACACAGAGGTACCAGCACACAAACACACACACACAAATAAGTATAAATACTTAAAAGTTTTAAACTGTAATTGTGCATGGCTGTACTGCACCTTAGCTCATTCTACAACTTTCTGAGGTGCAAATTGTGGAGAGCTACTTTGTTATGGATTGTTGGATTTCACTGGAAGCCAGCTGGGAGCTGTCATTCATGGTTTGAATGAAATGTTCTCCATGGTCCCAGGCACGTGAACACTTGGTCTCAAGATGGAGACTCATAGGGGCTGGAGAGATGTCTCAGTGGTTAAGAGCACTGATTGTTCTTCCAGAGGTCCTGAGTTCAATTCCCAGCAACCACATGGTGGCTCACAGTCATCTGTAATGGGATCAGATGCCCTCTTCTGGTGTGTCTGAAGACAGCTACAGTGTACCCATATAAGTAAAATAAATAAATTAAAAAAAAAAGATGGAGACTCATAAAGTATGGCCTTGTTGAAGGAAGTACATCACTTGGGGTGGTCCTTGAGGTATCAGAGACTCATGCCATTCCCAGGGTGTTTCTCTTCTTTCTCAGATTGCTTTTTAAGATGTGAGGTCTCAGCTGACTGCTCCAGGCCCCATGCTTGCTGTCGCCATGCTTGCCTGACGCCACGGTTCCCCAACAGCTTGCCCACCATGATGTCTATGGACTCTGATTCTCTGGAACATTAAGCCCAAATAAGTCCTTCCATTAGTTGCTTTGGTTGTGGTGTTTGATCACAGGGATAAAAAAAATTAGCTGATACAGGAACAAAAAAAAATTTTTGTTTTTGTTTTTGTTTTTCGAGACAGGGTTTCTCTTATAGCCCGGGCTGTCCTGGAACTCACTCTGTAGACCAGGCTGGCCTCGAACTCAGAAATCCACCTGCCTCTGCCTCCCAAGTGCTGGGATTCAAAAAAAAATTTTTTTAAAGAATTTATTTTATTTATATGAGTACACTGTAGCTGTCTTCAGACACACCAGAAGAGAGCATCAGATCCCATTACAGATGGTTGTGAGCCACCATGTGGTTGCTGGGAATTGAACTCACGACCTCTGGAAGAGCAGTCAGTGCTCTTAACTGCTGAGCCATCTCTCCAGACCCAGAAAGATTTTTTGTAATGCTTGGATTTCAGGCAGGGTGTGCTTGTGTCACACAGTGCATAGACAATTCAGGGAGTTGTTTTCTCACTTTCACTATGTGGGTTCTGAGGATCAAACCCAGGTTGTCAGGCTTGGTGGCCATGATCTTACCCTCCGAGCCATCTCATTGGTCCCTGAAAGGATGCTTTTTGAACACAGAATCATTTATAATATCTTTTTGTTCCCTGGACCTTAGTTAGACCTTTGTCAGATTCCTGAAAAGATTTGGATATTAGATTTTTTTTTTCTAGAGAAATAAAGCCAAGAGGATATAAACAGTTACCCTTGGGGCTTTCAGCTCATTGATTCCAGGAGACACACTCTCATACCCAAATCTGACAATGGTCAAATCCTTAAAATAAAATGGCTTAATATTTCTGTATTTCCTACGTGGCTCCCTATGCTTTAGGTCACTTTCATATTATATGCTATCTAACACAAATAAATGCTGTATAAATAGGCCTAACTACATAGTAGATGGCTGGGAATGTAACACTATTATCACTATTTTTAAAATATTATTTTTATTTTATGTATAGATTTTGTAGATGCATGTGTGAGCATCATGTACATGCCTGGTGTCCACAGAGGCCACTGGATTCCTTGGAACTGGAGTTACAGATGGTTGTGAGCGGCCATATGGGTGCTGGGAATCAAATCAGAGTCCTTTTTAAGAGCAGGCCGTGCTCTTAACCACTGAACTATCACTCCAGGCAAGTGGTTCTCAAGCTGTGTGTCTCTATCCTTCAGGGTGTGTGTGTGTGTGTATGTGTGTCAAATGACCCTTTTATCTCTCCAGGCAAATGGTTCTCGAGCTGTGGGTCTCGACCCTTGGGAAGGGGTCAAACGACGCTTTCACAGGGGTCACTCGTATCAGATATTTATTTTATGATTTGTGACAGTAGCGAAATTACAGCTATGAAGTAGCAACAAAATAATTTTATGGTTGAGGGTCACCACAACATAAGGTACTGTATTAATGGGTCACAGCATTAGAAAAGTTGAGAACTACTGTTTTAAAGATAAGTTTGTTATTTCTGGAGGAAGACTGGAACTTGAGCTTGTTATGTAGCTCAGACTAGCCTCAGATCCAAGATCCTCTTACCTTAGTCAAGGCAAGGGTTACAAGCATAGGCAGCAACTGACTTCAAATACTTCAAAAATATATCATTATCTTAAGTATGGGTATGTGTCTGTGAGTGCGGGTGATCCAGAGACCAGAGGAGTCAGATCCACCTTGGACTGGAGTTACAGGAGATAGTGAGTGCTGGGAATCGAACTCAGGTCCTCTGGAAAAGCAGTAGGTGTTGTGAAGCCCTGAGCCACCTATCTGTCCAGCCCTCTCAAACACCTTTAAACCCACAGCTGATGAGTTGAATGTGTGGCTGGTATGACGGTTAATTTTATCAATCTGAGCTGTAAACTGCCCTGGGGATTGGTGAGGCAGACATCTGGGCGTGCCTTTAAGGGTATTTCCAGAGAGATGAACTGAGGGTGGGAAAACCCCTCAGTGTGAGCAGAGAGTGGGTGGAGTAAAAAACGGGGAAAGAGAAAGTTATCAGACAGGGCCAGCAAGATGTGAGTCCCGGTTTGAGTGCCCAAGGAGCTCAGGCCTCCGGTATTTACAGGAAAGCAGAGAGCAAAGAGGGGAGATTCCTCCTCACACTTTTGGGTTGCCTTCAGGCCCTAAACGGCCCAACTGATCCCCACCTCTTGACCGGCTGAAATGCTAAATCTCACTGGAAGCCGTGCGATCCACATCCTCTGGGCATCCTGCGCCACTGCGGACATCTGAAGCTATGGCAATCACAAGGTCAGAGAAGAGAGCCACGGAGGGCTGAACTCTGCAAAGGTGAACTCTGCAAAGGGGCTCATTTGTGGGAGAACTGGAGCTGCAGGCCCTGGGGGCGCTTACACTTCCTGAGCTGGCCATGTGTGATGCCAGCGGTAACAATCTAGGCCAACACAGTTCATTGTTCTGTGCCTCGGTTTCCTCATTTGTAAAATAAGCCCCCAACACAGGCTTTCTCCTGGTGCTCCCGGTGAGCGCTGAATAAGCTATTTTACATAAGGGCCTTGGAGGAGCAATCTGCACGATACAAGCTTTAGCCATTTTTAACACCTGAACGGCCCCCGGAGGGGGGGGGGGGGGGGCCGCACCCCAGACTGCAGGAGACTGCTCTGGAGGCTTGATACAAACCTTGGTGCTTCACAGTCGAACCCTGGGAACCCACACAGCTATTCTCTTCCCACTCCACCTTGCTCTGTCTTCAAGAGAAATGCACGCTTATCGGTCTCGATTGCACTTCCACAAGACATTTTCCTAGGGTGTGTGTGTGTTCTCTTGCTGTGAAGAAACACCATGACCATGGCGACCCTTATAAAGAAAAAACATTTAACTGGGGCTGGCTTACAGTTTCAGAGATTTAGTTCATTATCATCACAGTGGGAAGTATGGTGCTGCAAAAGGAGCTGAGAGTTCTACATCTTCATCTGTAGGCAGCAGGAGGTGAATGCCACACTAGGCCTGGCTTGAGCATATGAGACCCAAAGCCAAACCCTACAGTGACACACTTCCTTCAACAAGGCCACACCTTCCAATAGTACACTCCCTGTGGTGGAAGCATTCAAACACTATGGTCTATGGGGGCCATCCCTATTTAAACCACCATTCTGGGGAGGCCAGAAGGAAATTGTTCCATTCCTTGGAGCCAAGGTTACAGCAGTACGGGCCACCTGGTATGGATGCTGGGATTTGAACTCAGGTTCTTTACAAAAGCAGTACACACTCTTAACCACTGAGCCATCTCCACAGCTCAGCTCAGCATCTTCATCTTTTTTTTTGTTTGTTTGGTTTTTTGTTTTTGTTTTTCGAGACAGGGTTTCTCTGTATAGCCCTGGCTGTCCTGGAACTCACTCTGTAGACCAGGCTGGCCTCAAACTCAGAAATCCGCCTGCCTCTGCCTCCCAAGTGCTGGGATTAAAGGCGTGCGCCACCACCGTCCAGCATCTTTTTTCAATTCACATTTTTCTGATTTATTTCTAGATTTCACGTCACTACTGTAGTTAGTTCACTTTGGAGTTCCCCTTGCCTGCACTAGATAGGGACAAAAGAAGACAGGGAACTATTTTATAAACAATGATATCATCGAACAGTCACAGAGTGTGTGTCTGCGTTCTACTGCTTTGTTGATATACGAAGCTTGTGTTCTACCTGCACTCCCCCCCCCCCCCCGTTTCACCTAACCAGTGGGTTCCCAGTTTGTGTTTATGGAATGTATTTCTTCCTTATCCACAAAAGCCTTCCTCCAAATATCGAAACGTGTGGGTGTGAGTCAGAGACAAACAGTAGAGACTCTGTGTCCCAGAGCTCAGACCCCAGGACACCAGCCTCTGGTTCAGACTCCGACTTGAAATGCTGCTGCCTCTGGCGAGTGATCTCAGGGCTTTGGAGTGAAGGAAGGGAAAGTTCGAAGGTACTTTCAGGTTGAACCTGTTTGGTGTCTTTTTTGCTGGAGGGAGGCAACCACACACAGTCCAGCATTTGCTTTCTCTGTGCCAAGTCCCAGAGCTTTCACAGTGAATATGGAAGAACTGTCTCACTATCTAGACAGGGGCTGCTTTGTAAGCCAAATGGCTAGCCCAGGATTCTGGCCAGCAGGGGAATGTTCTCAGAGAATAAAGGCACTTGCAAAAGCATCGAACAGTCTAAACCAGTACCCAACAAAGGATGCTAACTAACTCTGTTACCAAATGTGTTCCCACCCCATCAGAACACAAAGAGCCTATACTGCACTCATCCATCTGGGGATCCTGGTCCAGACACTCCTCTGGTACCAGTGTGGAGAAAATTGTTTTGTCTTCCTTCTCCCTTTTTTTTCTCTGCTTTCCTTTTTCTTTCTTCCTTGCTTCTTGAATTCCCTCTACTTTTCTCCTTTTTTCCTTGACTTTGCCCTCTGACCACTTGCTGCACGCGGAGTTCACTTCCTGCAGCATGATGAAGTGCCTCCACAGTGCCTGCCTTTGTCCTCGCTTGGTGTATTTCAGTCTCTGAGATATAAAAATATTTTGAAAGCATAATCCCCCTCCCCCCTTTTTTTTTGCATTAATCTTGTGCTGAATATATTCCTGTGCTGTAAGTTTTTCGTCTTCTGGGATATCTTTTTCTTCTGTGTCGTCTCCTCTCCTGTTTCACAAACAATGCGGTCCTTGTTTTTCGGTGAGGATCATCTCCGTGTGGTAGGGGAGGCTGTGGGAGGGTTAACTTGACCCGGCTCTGTCATCTCTGTGAGGCATCTGGATATGCTGACCTACCAGAGCAACAGTGTCTGCACCCTAAAGGTTAGCATTACTTTGCATTTTCAACACGTGAAGCAGAAGTCCGGCTTTCAGGCTAGTGAGACAGATGCTCAGAGAGTAAAGGAACTTGTTGCCAAGCCTAGTGACCTAAGTTTAATTCCTACAACTAATACAGTGGAAAGAGAAAAACCAACTCTAACACACACACACACACATACACACACACATGCAAGTACACATATACACATGCACATGCACACACATAGAGTTATAGACACAAACACAGAGTCAGAAATAAATATAATTTAAAAAAATCATTGTTTCCTTTGTCCACTAACCCTGTGTCTGGCCCCACTTGGCCTAGGTTCATGTGTTGGCTCTCCCTTTATACCACCAGGATGGTTCACATTGCTTATATAAGTGACATCTGTCAGGTCCTTGGTGACTTTCACGAAATATACCCTTGATGGCAGGACACTTTCATGAACAGAGAATCAACAAAATTAGTTGATCCTGTAAACTTATGTGATTTTGTTGGTTTTTCTAGTCCAAGAAAGCAGTGAACCATTTTCCCCAGGCTGGTTACAGAACTGAAAACTCAACCCCTGTGGCCCCAGCTCATGCTGTTTCCAAATGTGTGTCTCTGTGTACAGTTACACACTAAAAACGTTTAAGATTTACTCTCTAAGTGTGATGGTGCATGCCTCTGATCCTAGCATTCAAGGCAGAGGCAGGGGGATCTCTAAGTTTTCAAGGCCAGCTTAGTTTATATACTGAGTTCTAGAACAGCCAGGGCTATGTAGAGAACACCCCCCCACCAAATTCACTCCAAGCAGATGGCTCAACAGTTTTCTATGGCTTACAGCTTACAACCACCTATAACCCCAGTCCCAGGAGACTCAACATCCTCTTTGGACTCTGAGGGCACCTGTACTTGATATGTGCACATTCACAGTCACACATATTCACATAATTAAAAATAAAAGTCTTTACCAGAGACACTGCTCAGTGGCTGAGAGTACTTGCTGCTCTGTCAGAGGACCCAAGCTGTGTTCTCAGCGTCCATTTTTGGTGGCTAACGATCACCTGTAACTCTAGCTCCAGGGGATCAGATACCCTATTCTAGGGACACACACACAAACAAAATAATTATTTTAAAATAAAATAATGTCAGCCGGGCTGTGGTGGCGCACGCCTTTAATCCCAGCACTTGGGAGTCAGAGGCAGGAGGATTTCTGAGTTCGAGGCCAGCCTGGTCTACAGAGTGAGTTCCAGGACAGCCAGGGCTACACAGAGAAACCCTGTCTCGAAAAAACCAAAAAAAAAAAATGTTTATAAAAAAGATTTACTAGTTGAGACCCCTTGAGGTGGACAGCACCGTCCCTTTTGTGTTAGTCCTGGTGCTGCATGTTAGACCTCTAGAATCTGTTCATTCTGTAACCGAAAGCTCGGACTTCTCGACCAACATCTCCACTTTGTCCAATTCTCTTGCCTGGAAACCACCTTCTATTCCCAGCTATGAGTCCCACTCGGCTACTGTCCACAGATAAACGAGATCACACAGCACTCCTGACTCTGGGTTCTGCCACGCACGGACTGGCACATGTCACCAGACTTTCCGTGTTTGTTCTCTACTGCATGTGGATGGCACACTTTCCTCCATCCACCTGTGAGCACTCACACTGGCCATTTCCTGTCTCTGTGCTGTGATAAGAAATGCTGCATTGAGTGACTCTGAGTGCCTCTCTGAGAAATGTCTGTCTTCCCTGCACTCTCCCGACTCCTTTGAATCTCCTTGCTGGAACCGGGAGTTGGAGACTGCTGAGAGCTGCCGTGTGGGTGCTGAGACTCAAACCTGGGTCCTCTGGAAGAGTAGCCAGTGCTCTTTTTTTTTTTTTTAAGATTTATTTATTTATTTATTTATTTATTATATATGAATACACTGTAGCTGTCTTCAGACACACCAGAAGAGGGCATCAGATCTCATTATAGATGGTTGTGAGCCACCATGTGGTTGCTGGGATTTGAACTCAGGACCTCTGGAAGTACAGTCAGTGCTCTTAACCACTGAGCCATCTCTCCAGCCCAGTAGCCAGTGCTCTTAAAGATAATCATACTTACTTCAGGGTTTCAGAAAAGATTCAAGATCGTAAGTGTACGAAACCTAATCAAACTTTGTTTTTATTATTTTTATTTTTTTAGACCATGAGTCCCAGGCAGGCTTGCCTTAAACTTACTATATAACCAAGGAAGTCCTTGAATGCCTTAAAAAAAAAAAACATGTAAAAGATTATTTTAATTAAGTCTGTGTGTCTGTGTGTGCACGAGAGAACTGGTGGATGAGGAAGCCAGAGCCTTTGGAGCTAGTTACTGCAGTTTTGAGCCACCTGAAGTGGGTGCTGGGAACTGAACGAAGCTGGGTCCTCTGCAGAACAGTGCTTGCTCTCAACTGCTGAGGATCTTTCTAGCCCCTCCTTGAATTTCTGAGCAGCCTCCTTTTACTTCTAGAATTACAGGCACGTTCGAACCCGTCATGAGAGGCTCACAGAATGCTGGGCATGGAACCCGGGGCTTCATGGATACTAGGTAGTACTCCACCAACCGGGCCGTATCCCCAGACTTACAGTCTTTTCCAAATGGAAATACAAGAAATGGGACCTTGAAAAAAAAATCACCGCTTATAATAATGAATGGACTGAAATAAAAGATTGAGGTGAGATGAAATGAGATTTTAAGCTGACCCTCAGCCTGCTGTAAGTGCTCCCGACTGTGCTTGGTACACGGCACTGTGCCTGGCAGACCCCCGGTCCTCAGTCACTGTGTATGGCTTTCTGTGAATAGCTTCAAAGCAAGAGGTTCCTTTCACTCTAGTGCCACAAGGTTAGCCACTTGACTGAGGATAAGGCTGCCCTGTTGTTGCAACTGACCAAGCCCTTGAGTGTAAAATCACCGTGGCAGCCATAATTTCATCTGGAGAGCCCGGCATTTACGAGGCCATTTTCCTTTCAGTCCTTCCCTCCAGCCTTATCCGCCCTCCCTCGATTCTCAGTTCCCTCCAGGACTCACCAGCAAGCAAAAACAAAGGGAAGGTCTGTCACAAAGTAACTCACAGCTGTTGCTCTTTCCCTGGAATTACTAAGAGAGGGGGGAAAAAAGCCAAGGGACCCTCACATCTCTAAAGGATGCGCATCCTGATAGATATTTGAGTGTAAAGTTTTCAAAAAGTCCTTTAGCTAACCTTTAGCCAGAAGCAGGATGAGCTGAAGGAGGGCCAGGATGCTGTCAGAGCGCATTTCCACACCAAAGAGTGTGAGGTGTGGGACAGCTGTTGCCTTTGTCTTCTCAACAAAACAACTTTCTTTACCCTAGAGATCCCAAAAGATCACTATGGGACTGGCTACTGAGGCGGATACACAATCCGCCCCAACCGACCATGCCAACCCAGCCATGTTTACACAGTGCAACTGGGCACTGTCCCAATCGAGTCCAATTGAATCTCTTCCAGGAGATTTTCTGGGAAAACTGGGGAGGGTCTACCTCCCGAAGCATGACTCAGACTATTTATATGACAGGGGCAGGTAGGAACCTTCTTCCCTGTAATGTATGAGGTGCATATTTGGATCAGAAGAGAATGAGGCCACGGGCAAAGAGAAACAGAGACAAATAAACCCAAGAGGAAGAGTGGGAAACACAATCTTGATGACATCATTTAAGCACCTGAATGCACCTGTAACTAAAGCCTTTGTTTGGTTAAGCATACTATGAAGGCAGGAACTGAGTTCTGAGTTCACCACCCCACTTCCAGCTCCAGGAAAAGATTTCTTTTTAATTGTGTGTGTGTGTGTGTGTGTGTGTGTGTGTGTGTGTGTATGTGTTGCACATGTGTGTGTGGTTCTCATGGAGGAGGCCAGAGGGGTCAGCCGTCCCTGGAGCTGGAGTTACTGGATGATTGTATAAAAGCTGTAAGCAACCCAGAGTAGGGGCTGGGAACTGAACTCAGGTCCTCTCCAAGAGCAGTCTGTGCCCTGCGGAGACTTCTCTCACTTAGAACTTCTCTTCAGCCCTGTCGCATAAAGGCTGAAAGAAAGGAAGCTTACTTTGTAGATCCGGGAGGTGAATTTGGGCAGGAGCTACCATTCGTGATGGAGAGGATGAAGAACAGAACAGGAGGTTTGACCTAGAGAGAGAAAGAAAGAGAGAGAGAGCAAGCCATCTCATCAGCCAGAGTTTTAAGATTAAGTTAAGTGAGGTGGGAACGTTCCTGAAACCAGCAGTAGCAGCCATGAACTTGGGCCCTCACTGAAAAGAGAAGAAAAACACGGCTAGACACCTTTGATCCCAGCACTCGTGACACAGAGGCTGGTGGATTTCTGTGAGTTTAAGGCCAGGTTGGTCTACATCCTAGTTTCAGGTGAGCCAGGGCTACACAGTGAGACCTTGTCTTTTTTTAAAAAACAAAACAACAACAATTGGAGGAGTTATGATATAAATCAGCAGCAAATATTCTATTTAGTCAAACAGAGATAGTTATCACTGTTGTGTCTGTTAGCATTCTGTCTAAACTCCACCCCCACAGTTACCTGGCAACAGCCAAATATGCTCCTCCCCACAGTTACATGGCAATAGCCAGGTAGGTCTGGCCTACTATAAAAGGGTCTGTTTGCCTCCTCCTCTCTCTCTTGCTCTCTCTTGATCCCTCTGTCCCCTCATCCCTTCCCTCTCTCTCCACATGGCCGGCCTCTATTTCTCTACTCTCTCCTCTTCTCTGCTTTTCTCTGCCTCTACTACCCTCTTAACTCCCCTCCCCATGCCCTGAATAAACTATTCTATACTATACCTTCATTGGGTGGCTGGTCCCTCAGGGGGAAGGGATCCCTCAGCATGGGCCCCGAGACATCCCTGAAGGAAAGAGGACTAATGATGGAAGGGGATGTCTCAGCGGGCCAATGCCAAGGCATCTCTTCCCCCGAGGGACCAGCCACACGACAGTATAGCATAGAATAGAGTTTATTCGGGGCATGGGGAGGGGAAGCAGGAGGGCAGTAGAGGCGGGGTGGGGGTGGTGAGGCCAGCCATGACCACATGGAGAGAGGGGGAAGGGAAGGGAGGAGGGCGAGGGGACTGTTGGAAGTTACCAGCAAGAGATCAAGGGAACAAGAGAGAGGAGGGGGCAAGCAGCCCCTTTTATAGTGGGCAGGCCTACCTGGCTGTTGCTAGGTAACTGTGGGGAGGAGCATACCTGGCTATTGCCAGAAAGCTGTGGAGGTGGAGTTTAGACAGAATACTAACAATCCCCTTTCCCCATACCTCACCACACACCCAAAGAACGTATCATATATCTCTTTATCTTTTAATAAACACATCACTATCTACTGTCTATTCCTTCTTAAAAATGTGATTTTAATGACTTCTGCAAGAAAAGTATTTTGGGCCTGGTAGTGGTGGTGCATGCCTTTAATCCCAGCACTTGGGAGGCAGAGACAGGCAGATTTCTGAGTTTGAGGTCAGCCTGGTCTACAGAGTGAGTTCCAGGACAGCCAGGGCTACACAGAGAAACCCTGTCTCGGGGAAGAAGAAAAAAGTATTTTGGGGGGCTAGAGATAAGGGCTCAGTTGCCTGAACCCTCATGGCTGCTTATAACAGTCCAGCACTCCAGTCCCAGGGGCTGATGTCCTCCAGTCCCAGTAAAAACAGGTGCCCTCTTCTGGCTACCATATGGGTACCAGACATATGTGTATTGCATATATGAACTCGAAGGCAAACCGCTCAGACACATAAAATAAAAATAAATTAATAATAATAATAAAGGCAAGTGTGGTGGCATACACCTTTAACCCTAACACTCTGAAGGCGGAGATAGGTGCATCTCTCTGAGTCCAGGGCCAGCCTGGTCTACATACTAAGTTCTAAAACAGCCAAAGATAAAGAATACACAGTGAAATCCTGTCTCAGAGCTTCTATTGCTGTGAAGAGACTCCATGATCAAGGCAACTCTTATAAAAGACAACATTTGATGGGGACGGCCTTACAGTTTTAGAGATAGATTTAGTTCATTATTGTTCAGGAAGCATGGCAGCACCCAGGCAGGTATAGCGCTGGAGGGACCAAGAATTCTACATCGCAATCCGAAGGCAGCCCGGAAACTCTTCAGCAGGCAGCTAGGAGTAGGGGGTGGTCTCTCTCACACACTGGGTGGAGTTTGAGCAAGGTACCTTAAACCCCACCTCCACAATGACATACTTCCTCCAATAAGGCCACACCTTCTCCAATAAGGCCACACCTCCTAATAGTGCCACTTCCTATCGGCCAAGCATATTCAAACCACCACAGACCTTTGTCTCCCAAAGCAGGGAGCTGGAGAGATGGCTCGGTGGTTAAAAGCCCTGACTGCTCTTTCAGAGGTCCTGGGTTCAATTCTCAGCAATTACGTAATGTCTCACAACCATTTGCAATGGGATTTTTCTGGTGTGTCTGAAGACAGCTATTTTATATATGTGTGTGTATACACACACTCTGCCAGGCA
>NW_021604590.1:2316774-2322232 GCF_004785775.1 Grammomys surdaster | reverse complement strand
ATATATATATAGTTTGTATTATTTCCGGCTATGAAACTACCTACTAATGGTCCCAGAAAGGCTAAGGCTTTGTAGCTGGCTGACGATGGCCAACAGAACTTAGACATTCTGCTGCACTTTTACATTGGGAGTGTTGTTGCTAAACACTGTGAAATTCTGGGGCAGGGCCTAGTCAGGATCTTTAGAAGATTAATAGATTAATAGAATACCACTGAAGGGGATTGTGGCCTGACCCAGAATTTCACAGTCCTTCTCTCTGCTCCCGCTGTCATTAGCCATCCTCACCAAAGGCCCAAAACAAAGGGGAGTCCCGAAAACTATGAAACAAACACACCTGTGTTTACTTCATAAGTTGCTGTACTACCCATGCATGGATGGAGGGCCTCAAATTCACAAAGATTTACCTGCCCTTAGAGATGCGCCCACCACCACACCTGGCCTTTACTTATTCTCTGGACTCTGTAACAAAGTATCCGACAGGAAATAACTTAAGGATTGAAGGGTTTATTTTGGCTTATGTTTTACAAATGGGTACAGGTATCATGGCAGGAAGGCATTGAGGCTGGAGTCCCATTGTGTCAGAAATCAGAGAGTTAAACAGAACATGGGCAGAACCATTAAACCCTACCTTCAGGTCCATCCTTAGCGATCCACTTCCTCCTAAAGACTCCATAGCCTTCCAAAATAACGCCACTAGCACGAGTCGCTTCCTTCCAGGTTCTACTAATTAAAGACACAAAGACAAAAACAAACAAACTAAAACCCAAGCCAATGAAAGGGCAAGAGTACAGAGCAAAGACAGAAAAGCAAGCTGAGCGGAACTGAATGTGATGCTGAAAGATACCAAAGTCCTTTCGGTTCCACAGAGGGTGAGCCTTCCCGGGAAGGCCCAAGCTCCCCAGACCCAGCCTGTGAGAGGTCTGGCAGTCTCTGCTTACTGCTCTGGAGACTCTGGGAACCCAGCTGCCATGCTGTGAAAAGCACAAGCCACACACAGACAGGCCAAGCCAACAGCCCCGCTGAGCTGCCAGCTGCCAGCCTGTGTCGCTGCCAGCCCTGGGAAGGAGCCACTGAAACAACCCCGCCTAGCCAAATGCCCAGATGAACGCAGCCGCAGCCCACATCACAGGCGGCTAAGAACCGGCCCAACAGACCCAGTAAACACATACGATCGTGGACGATAATAAAATGGGTGTTGCTTTTGGCTGTCAAGCTCCAGGACTGTTAAATAACAATAAATAACCAACGCAAGGGCCCAGGGGCCATCAAAGCTAATGAAAGGCTCTCCTTCGAGCCTCCCCTTTTCTTCTCAGTAACCCCCTTCCAAGGAGATTTTGCAAGTAATTTCTACAATTTTACTTTTTGAGAAAGGTGCGCATGTAGCCCAGGATAGCCTCAAATTCACTATGCAGTAAATACCTCGAACTTCAGAGATCTTCCCGTCTCTACCTCCTGAGTGCTGGGATTCCACATGTGCAGTACCACACTGTTTTATTCAGTGCTGGGGATTGAACACAGACCTTGTTCATGCTGGGCAAGCATGCTACCACACCCCCAACCCTGATGTTTGATTTCTATAACTTGCCTAGCTCACCAAAGTGAGAGAAGCTGGGGAAGGCATTTCCGGGTATGAAGAATTACAAAAACTATCCAACTCGGTATGAGAATTTTCTTCCTATAAAAGGAAAAGGGCAATTAAGAAATACAAACAGGAACCAGGAATACAGTGGTATGTACTCACCTATCATATTCGAGGACCCAGTTCAGCTGCCAGTAGCACAAAACCAATAATACTAAATTAACACTCCATGATTTTAGTAAAAACAGTGCTGATTTAGAATAAGTTTAGAAAAAACAACAGAAAGCACAGTACTAGTTACTGTTAAGTGGCTGTGATAAAACCTCCATGGCCAAGGGGACTTAGAGAAGGAAGGGTTGGCTTATTGGGGAGTATGGTTCCGAGGGATGAGAGTCTGTCAGCATCTTGTCAAGGAAGCATGGCAGCGGTAGGCACAGTGACTGGATTCCTACCTTGAACTACAGACATGGGCAGGACCACTAATGGGGACTGGTACATGTCTTTTGAACCTCAAAGCCTGCGCCTGGCCTGGGGACATCTTTCTCCAACAAGGCCATACCTAAACCTACTCAGACAGTACCAGCATCTGGGGAATGGAGTGTTCAGAGGCCGGAGACCATGAGAGATATTCTACTTAAACCACCTCAGGTATCTATGGGACTAAGGGTATTGAGACCATTTCTTCTGAGGAGGGAGAGGGCCTTTGTGGCAGAGAATTCCGTTCTCCCTTCAAGTCTCCTTCTGAGTATGCAGCAAAAAAAAAAAATAAAAATGATGTTTTGTGGAGTTTAAAACATCCAGAACTGATATAATAGCAAAGCACAAATACTTAATTATAACTATGGAATACTGCATAAATGTCTAAAATGTTAACGCAGACGAAGACTGTAACAAGTATTGAAAACTAAGAGGGAAAGAATTGAGACTTAGAAATATCATTCAAAAGTGTTCAGTGAAATCACCAGAAAAAACAAAACTTATAAAAATCCTAAAAAATGTAGATCTTCATACTAAAGTTTTTTTTTTGCTACATAGAACTGTTCATTATCTTATTAAAACTTTGTAGAAAGCTTACACACACACACACACGCACACACACAAAGGAAAAATACAACAAAGTATTAACGCTTCCTTCCAATTAGTAGAAACGGAGGATTTTGCCCACTTGTTTTATTTTTATTTATTTTTCATCAGTTCCATGTGTATACAAACGTGGAACTTTCCCTGTGTGAGCCAGCATCCAGTCTGACAGGAAACAGCAAGTCTCTTCTCCCTCCTCTCCACACCCTTCCTAACCTCTAGTGATCTGCAGCCCTCAGCCTACTGTGTGGTAAAGTCTTTTAGCTCCTCAAAGTGAGTGAGCAGATGTGGTGTTTGTTGTTCCCTAGTTGATTTGCCTTAGTGTACTGTCCTCCAGGTCCATCCATGTGGGGTCAAGGGAAAGATTTCATCCCTGCTGACTGAAAAGTATCCCACCAGGTAAAAGTATTAACACACTCATCTCTCTCTCTCTCTCTCTCTCTCTCTCTCTCTCTCTCTCTCATACTTGGAGATAAAAGGCCTCAGAAAGACTAAAAACAAAAGAATAACCAAATATATAGCTAACCAATTTAACGAACAGAGTATAACCAGACATGGTGACATACGTATGCCTTTACTCCCAGAACTCAGGAAGAAAGATTGAGCAGAGCAGGGAGGAGAGAGAGGGGAGTAAGTAAGACGTCCAACTTCATACAAGAGAAGAAAACACAAGTTTACTTAAATATACAAGTTACTAAAAAATACAAGTTACTTAAATATATATATAACTAATATATAAGTATCACAAAACTTTAGGAACTTTAGGAACTTGGTAGTTATGCCTGGAAGTACCGCCTTGGCTGTGTGTGAAATTCTGACAAAAAATGTAATAAGAGACAATATAGATGAAAACAGATATGACAAAGGCAAGACAGGGTCCTGGGGGCTGGAGAAACAGCTAGAGGTTGAGAGCACTGACTGCTCCTACAGAGCATTGGGGTTCAATTCCCAGCACTCACACAGTGGTTCACAACCATCCATAACTCCAGTTCCAGGGTACCAAGCATGTGCACGCAACACTGTAACACAGATATGTAACACACAAATTAATTAAATCTAATTAAAAAAATTTAAAGACTATACCAAGAAAAATAATTCACAGTTACTTCCATTCTTTAGGAAATATAAGGTGCCATGGCTTATGCTTTTAATTTCAGCATCCAGGAGGCTAAGGCTGGAGGTTTTGGAGTTCAAGGCTAGTGTGGATTACACAGGGAGATCCCCCCCCATTTAAACATATTTTAATAAAAAAGAAAGAAAACTTTGACTATATGTGTGTGTTGTGTGTGTGTATGATACATGTATGATATAAAATCAGAGTGAAAGAATGAGAAAAATATTAATGCAGTAGAGGTCTTGTTACATAATTAACCACTTTTTAAAATACAAGAAATGGAGTAAGGGACTGGGGAGTAAGGGCTCGGTAGAGTGCTTGCCTGTTGTGTTAAGTCTCTGGGTACCGTTTCCAGCACTGCCTAACCAGACGTGGCGTGCGCACCTGTAAGCCCAGTGTGGGCAGGAGATTCAGAGCTTAGGGTCTTGCAGGGATTGTGAAGGTGGGCTGAAAAGACTGCAGGCAGCACTGCGCATCTCTCAGAACTACCGCTCTCCTACAGTGTGTGTAACTGTACCTCCTAAAGTAAGAAGAAATAGCAGGCTATGTCCTAGGGGTGGGACTAATGATAGCCAGGGTGGTCCTGGGAATCCTAAGGAAACTTCTACAGAGCTAGGGAAGACAAAGCCGGAAGCAGCCGTCGCCACACTGCGGTCTGGTCTCCGTTCAGGTGTTTCGTTTGGGAAGTCACAGCCCAGAGGCCTCTGGCATCAACCCTCGTAGAGGAAAATTTTGAGAATGAGTCACAACTAAAATAACAAACTTCTAATTAATTTCAGGTCCTCAGGGCAAGACGTCTCCTTGGTAGCAGTCAAGACTGAGAGCCACAGTCAGTTGTGAAGGCTGACAGGGAGGCCAGGCTTTGTCACCAGGAAAAAACAGATCCCCAGCTGGCTGGCTGCCAAGAACAGAACACCCTTAGGTGCAGCATTTGAAGGAGGATGAAGTCACAGTGGGTGTGGGCTGGTGTAGCGGGAGGCGTCTGCTCCACAAAGTGCCTGGCTCCTCTGGAATATGAGGCCAGAAGGGTGATTTAGTTCATTTTTCTACCCCTTCCTATCTGGTATCTACTCATGAGTAAAGTACTTGCAAGTTGCTTTTTGCTCATTCGTGTGTTTTTTGAGACATAGCCCTGGTTGTCCTGAAATTCACTCTGTAGACCAGGCTGGCTTCGAACTCAGAAATCTGCCTGTCTCTGCCTCCCAAGTGCTGGGGTTAAAGGCATGAGCCACCATACCCAGCGAGTTTCCTTTTTCTTAATTTCAGTGGTTATATGATATACAATGATATAGTTGGGGGGTAGGATGGGGAATGTGTTCTGTGAGAATATCTTATCTATCCCACCCTGAGCAGCATGGCCACTACTCTATCAATTGATTAAGGTTAATAACAAAGTTTATATATTACTTGCTCCATTGTTTTCCTGCACAGTAGAACTCAGTTGGTAACTTGTGCCTGAGTACATAGCTATCCACAAAGAGGACAGTTACGGGAAGTTACCGGTAGTATCTGGATCTTGCCTACGTGTGATCTATCTTAATGTTCCCAGGCCTCTGTAGCCTAAAGGCTAAACTCTGGTTATTTAAAATTGAAAATCTCTTGGGCTGGAGGAATGATTCAGTGCTTGAGAGCACTGGCTGCTCTTCCAGAGACCCAGACTCAGTTCCCAGCACCCACATGGCAGC
>NW_021604590.1:2293887-2316764 GCF_004785775.1 Grammomys surdaster | reverse complement strand
AACCCCAGTTCCAGGGGATTCAATGCTCTTCCAGAGACCCAGACTCACTTCCCAGCACCCACATGGCAGCTCACAATTCTGTAACCCCAGTTCCAGGGGGATTCAATGCTGTCTTCTGGCTTCCCCGTTATGCATTCTGTACACAGATGTACATGCAAGCAAAACACCCTACACGTTTAAAAAGGTTAGAATTTAAAATCCCGTTACTGATTTTTGTCTTGATGTATTCTAGCCAGAGAATGTATTTTACATAATTTTTCTCTGAAATGTTATGATTATCTTCCAATTTGGGCCAGTTCATGCCCCCCAACCCCCACCCCAGGCAACGCGGAGTCTGATTATTTCCTTTTGACTTTGGAGAAAACGTGCATTCTGCTTTATAAACGTATTAGTCTATTACAGCCTCCACGACCCATTTTACTTGTTGCTTCTGCATTTCATCAAAGACAGAAGGAGAAGGGCAAATGTCTTTAGAGTGTGATACACTGTTCCTTTTTGTCTCTTTGGCGTTTAGAGTGTGATACACTGTTCCTTTTTGTCTCTTTGGCGTTTAGAGTGTGATACACTGTTCCTTTTTGTCTCTTTGCCGTTTATGTTTGGACACAGGTCTGTTCACGATTTCCAGATACATGAAGTGATACAATCTTTATTAACATTATTTTGCAGCATCTTCCTTTCAGAAGCAGGCTGCTTTATGGCAAAGCTTTGAATTTTAAAATTTTTCAATCCTTTCCATGCATTTGTGTGTGTTTGTTTGTTTGTTTAGACCTCTCTTAGGTCTTCTATGACCTAGGTTGGCCTTGAACTTTGCTATGTACCTGAGGCTGGTCCTGAATTCCTCATCCTTATGCGTCTGCTTCCATTTTAAATTAATTAAAGTAAACATAAATACTGATGTGTCCCCGTTTAAGGCTTAGGTACTTTTGTTTGTTATATTTCAGGTCACATGACAACTCTCTATTCATCTTTTGCTTTATATCAAGAGCTATAAGATAATTAAACACTGGAAGGTCTGATAAGTCTCTGGCCTCATCTTTTATAAAAAAAACCTATGGGATAATTCAACACTGGGATGCCTGTTACTGCTTTAATATAGTAATAGCCAACAAGGTATCTATCTTTAAAGGTAACACATCTAAGAAAGCATTCGATACAACTTAGATAAGTATTAGGAAATCAAAAAAGAATGTTACTTTTGGTCTTTGTTGTTGTCGTTACTTAATTTTAATGATGTCCCCACAGTGTTGTTGAGTCATGCTGGGAGCCTTACCTTTGCATTGAGGGTTTGGAGCCTGTACTCAGAATGAATACAGAAAGCTTCCTCTATCATTTTATTCTGATGAACACATCTCTTAGTATCAAGGACCATTTATCCTAAGACCCTTCTGGGACATCACAGGCTCAGATGCTCAAGTCACTTCTGTGGAAAGATTATATTCAAACTTGACAGTCAACTTATGAAACTGACAGCACCCAGGAGATCTGTAAAATGTCCCAATGGGTGTGTCTGTGCGGGCAGAGAGAGGGTTAACCGAGGGGGAAGCCTGCTCTGAATTTGGGTAACACTATGCTGCAGGCCGTGAGCCTGGATGGAATAAGGAGGAAAACCAAACCAAAAGCTACTAGTACAGATTCCCGACCACCATGATGTGAAGGGCTCTGCCCCACCATGTTCTCCCAGCCCCAGTCAGATGGGAGCTCTGGTAAGGCTAGAGCCGTGAGCCCAGATCTTCCCCCATAAGTAATTTTGCTTAGATATTTCATCACACAGACAAACCTCGACTAATACAACTATGCATATCTTCCAGAATTTTGAAGTATTTATTTTAATTTTATTTTTAAATTTTGGAAGACAGGGTCTGACTATGTAACCCTGGCTGGCTTTAAACTCCTAGAGATCTGTCTGCCTCTGCCTTCCAAGTGCTGGAATCAAAGACACATGTCACTATACCTGGTTACTGTCCCTCATTTTTTATTGTAATGGTACATGCTTAAATTATTCTAAGATTAGCCATCCAAAGACTATTTTCGTAGACCCCCGCTTTTTCCTTGTTCAATGTATTTTCTGTAGTTATTTTTTTTTAAAAAAAAAATTTATTTACTTAACGTATGTGAGTTCACTGTCACTGTCTTCAGACACAGCAGAAGAGGGCATTTGGTTATGAGCCACCATGTGGTTGCTGGGAATTGAACTCAGGACCTCTGGAAGAGCAGTCAGTGGCCTTAACCTCTGAGCCCCCTTCTGTGGTTATTTTTTTCTACAGAAATTGCATTTAATTTTAAAAAATTAAAATTACATTTATTTGGGGGTTGTATAGGGTGTGTTCATGCCACAGAATGCATGTCAGAAGAATCAGTTTTCTCCTGTGACCACACGTTCCTGGGGCTGAACACCGGTCCTCAGGCTTACAGCAAGCGCCTCCAACACAGAGCCACCTCACCGCTCCTCAACGCACATCTGAACACTTTCTTACCTCCTGGAAAACAATGACACAGGCCTACTTTTAACCTAAACTAGCCATTTTTTCAGGGGGTCCCAATTATTTTTTGGCAGAGACAGCACTTAAATTAATATGTTTTAGTATAGAATTCTTTGTGTTTATAAACCAGTACTTCCATTGTGAGGCATGACTTTAATATCGGCCCTTCAAAGGCAGAGGCAGGTAGATCTTGGTGAGTTTAAGGAAGCTATACAATGAGTTCCAGGACAACCAATCTTATTTAGCTACACACACGCACACATACACACACACACACACACAGAGAGTCATATACATTCTCAAACACACACACATTCACACACAGTCATACAACTCACACATACACACACTCACACACACACTCATATACACATTCTCTCACACACACTCTCACATACACAGTCTCACACACACACACACCCATACACACTCATACACTGGCTCTCTCACACACACACTCATACACACACTTCCTCTAATGTTGAACCTGGCGGCAGTGACCCCTGCTGGAGTCTCACTGGTCATCTCACTGAACGATTCATTGACCGTGACACATGAGACTGTCATCTCCGTTGCGCTGTGGTTTTATGTCTCATGTAGTGACAGCTGTATACAACTCATGAGAAATGCTGCCTAAGTTCTGAGTCATGGGAGCTCTGTGTAAACTCTGGTTTTGTATATTCATGGCCTACTTAGACATTTAACAATAATATTTCAGAAATGTGGTCATTTACTTACTTTACTCTTGTGAAGATAGGGACTGGGGAGGTTTTTATTTTTTTCTTTTTTCTTACTGTAGCCAAGGCTGATCTTGGACTCCTGATACACCTGCCTCCACTATCACTGGGATTAAAGGTGTGCACCACCAAATTCTATGGCTTTGATTCCTTAATGCATGGACATATTAAAAGAATATACATCTTCAAGATTATTACACTTGTTGGAGACATAATATTTTTGTTAAGTTCCAGAATATCATCTTATAGATGTTTGTGAATCTTGAACCCTCGTCTTTTAAGGTCAACTTAAATTTTGTTTGCATTTTGGCGTAGACACAAGAGGGGACATTTGAACCTGAGAGTTTATGACGGTCAGTATGTGCTCTACCACTGAGGCACACCCTCAGGCCTTTAGCATGTTCTCATGTGTGATTGCGCATGTGTGTTAAATATACCTAACAGATTTCATGTTTTCCTAGGCATAATGCTTCAGCTGCATTAAACGCCTGTGCACTGCTGTGCAAGGGCGGGCTCTGGTTTGAGGCCTTTCCTTGTGGAGATCTGCTTGGGGGTGAGTCAACACAAGCAGGGAAAGACAACTTCAATATGGAACAGAAACACACACCAAGGTACAAAGCCTTCTTCCTCACCTGCTGTGGTGGCACCTGCAGAGCATGCATGTAGGAGACACAGGCAGGAGGAACGACACAAGTCTGAGGCCAGGCGGGCAGACAGAGAGAGTTCAAGGCCATCCAGGGATACACAGCAAGCAAAGGAATAAAAACATAATACGCCTTCCTGGTTCTTTTTTTTTTTTTTTTTTTTTTTTGTTTTTTTGAGACAGGGTTTCTCTGTATAGCTCCGGCTGTCCTGGAACTCACTCTGTAGACCAGGCTGGCCTTGAACTCAGAAATCCACCTGCCTCTGCCTCCCAAGTGCTGGGATTAAAGGCGTGCACCACCACTGCCCGGCTCCTTCTTGGTTCTTGTGAGAACAAATGTTGCACATACGAAGTTGAGAAACTTCATAGAGAAACTACTTTTTAATCATACACTCATATAAAAACAGGTGACTACAGCTTCTTTTTTTTTTTTTTTTTTTGGTTTTTTCGAGACAGGGTTTCTCTGTGTAGTTCTGGCTGTCCTGGAACTCACTCTGTAGACCAGGCTGGCCTCGAACTCAGAAATCCTCCTGTCTCTGCCTCCCAAGTGCTGGGATTAAAGGCGTGCCCCACCACCACCCGGCCGTGACTACAGCTTCTTACCAAGGGGGTTGCAGAGATGGCGCAGATGTTAAGAGTGCCTGCTTCTATTCCAGAGGACTCAACTGCTCGTAGCCTGAGCTCCAGGAGATTCAATGCTGGCTTCCGGCCTCCACAGGAACACACACAACATAGATAAGAATAAAAATAAATCTGTATATATTCTAAACAGAATATTTTTATTATTTGGGAATTTCACATAATATATCCTCATCACCCTTAATCCCCAGCCCTCCTAGGTCTGCTCTCCCCCTGCATAGTTTCTAATTAAAATTTTAACGTTTATGTGTGTGGGTGTTTCGTCTATGTGTATGTACATCTGGTGGCTGCAGAGGCAAGTGGACCCCTAAGAGTTTTTAGACCAGCTTGCTCTATATAGTAAGTTCTAGGCCAGGCAGCATTCAGAGGTAGGGCTTTTCTCAGAACAAATGAAGGAACAAATAAGTAAGAACCAAGCCTAGGCCTCCATCCTCAAACTCCATCTGCTGCGGAGTGGCCCGGGACTACTTAATTTAAACTTGTCTGTGCTTCAGTTTCCTTATCTGAAAAAGAGTGGTTACGCCCATGAGAGTTTCTACTTTACAGATTAAAAGCCAAATCAGTATATGTAAAACACCATCTGATATCAAAGTGCCCACCCACTGGAGTCTTCCAGAGTTCATCCCACAGACCTGGCTGTGGACTGACTGAAGCACACACACAGGACTGAAGCACACAGCACATGCTATATCCTGCAGTAGCAGGAGTGATTCTCACGGCCAATCCTCCTGCCATGATAAGACTCATAATGCAAAAGTGTTCGGCTTCAGCAGTACTGCATTTAAAGAAATCAAAAAAAAAGAAAATGATGTTAAGAGATAAAAGCCAGGGGCTGGAGAGATGGCTCAGTGGTTAAGAGCACTGACTAATCCTCCAGAGATCCCGAGTTCAATTCCCATCAACCACATGCCGCCTCACAACCATCTGTAATGGGATATGATGCCCTCTTCTGGTGTGCCTGAAGACAGCTACAGTGTACTCATATATAATAAATAAATAAATAAATCTTTAAGAGAGAAAGAGTGAAAGAGAGAGAGAGAGAGAAAAGCCAGTATTAACGCGAATCTAGTAGAATGATATTACAGTGTCCCAGACATGAATGTGAAATTAGCAATCACATTGAGAAAACAATTTAAGGGAATTAAAAGTCATAAAAATATTAACATAATTTCTCTCAATAATCCTCAAGAAAAATAGAAAACTACAGCCACAGCCACAGCCACAAAGATGACAGCTTTGTAATAACACTCATTATGACAAAAGAAAACCCTAAAAGATTATCAAAAGGGGAACTTTAAATAATTATTTAGAAACTTAATTTTAAAGTATTTTACTTTAAAATTTTATGTGAATGTGTGTCTGTGTGAATTTATGAGAAACCTGTGTTGGGACATCATACTCTCTGGAACCGGGGTTACCAGTAGTTGTAAACCCCTTTGATGTAGGGGCTGGGAACCAAACCTAGGTCCTCTGCAAGAGGCACTCTTAACTCCCCCCACCTTTTTTTTGTAGAGTTTATAATTTAGATACTTAGTGTTTTGTAGCAATGCAGGATTGTGCTCTCCAAAATATGTCCGGCTCACCCAATCTCATGTATAATGTCTACTGCCTGTTTTACACCAGTCCCTCGTGTCAGAGTCTATATAGAACAGACACAAAGAAAAAAAAAACAATAAGCCCAGTAGAGCTGACCCTAGTGGAGGGGGCACAGGTGACCCAGCCCAGAGGGCAGGAGCAAGAGAGAAAGAGCTGGCGGCCCTGCCACTCCTGTGTGGCGAGCATGGGGGATGATGCCCTCCCCCACTTCACCCTTTGTCACCTGAGGCAGTCAGGAGAGCTGGTCCCCTTGGGTCATGAGAACAGGTAAGCGGGCCCTGCACCTCGCCTGTGCAGCACAGTAGAGCTGGCCCTGGCCCAGGTGAGCCAGCCCCATGCATTTGCTGTGAGGTGGACTGGGCCCAGGGGTGATGCCCTCTTCTCCACCTGTGATAGTCAGGAGAGCTGGCCCCAATGTCACGAGATCCGGATAGCTGTCTATGTAGGAGGAGCTAAGGTGGGAGGAGTAAGGAGAGGAAGTGGAAAAGGAAGAGGAGGAGCTGGGGAGAGCAGAGATGCAGGAGCAATGGAGAGCCATGCAGGTATGGAGAGCAGTCACGAGTAACAACTTTTATTTAGGTTACCTAATTGGGAGACAACTCTCTTTGTATGGGCATATTGTTATTGAGCGTTACCAAACATATAAATATATATGCTTTGATTAATCTTTAAGCATTAGAGTCTCATTTTCTTACTGGGCCCGCGTGGATGGCAGGATGGTCTGGGCAATGCCCAGCCTTGCAGAGACAGCGTGGAAGATTGGCAGAGCCATCTCCCAGGCTGGCGTCTCGTGGGTGGCAGGGCTGGTGTTTCTGGCTGGCCGGGTCTAGCTGCAGCGCGCACGTGGCCTCCGTCAGAGAAACATGGCGGCTGGACTAGGCAGAACCGCTGTAGCTTAGATAGTCAGCTTGACCGGCAGCCGATTTTAAATAATTACTTCAACAGTCCCTCAATATTGGAAGCAAGCCCTGCCGCTTGCATGGGCAACACAGTAGAGCAGGCTTGGAGGCATGTGTTAGGAATATAGTGTGGCCAGGGTGTTACCTTTGGCAGACCTATGCCAAGATGCACCCCTAAGTAATTATGCCACACAACAGACCTGGTGTAAAAGAGGTTTACTGAGGGAAGGGAGAGGAGTGAGGGCCTGGGAAGGAATAGAGACAGACAAAAGGACATGCAGAAAGGCAGATGGGAGCAAAGGCATGAGGGCAGAGAGAGGGGGCAAGAGAGAAGGGGGAGGCGCAGAGAACCATAGATAGAGGGGGGAGTGAGCTGGAGTGGGAGAGGGAGGGAGAGGGAGAGAGCCAGAGAGAGCAAACAGGAGTGGTCCTTTTTTTCTGCAGCACACACCTCTTGCACCTGGAGGTGGATGCAAGGCAGGTTATGACATAAGCAATTGCTAGGTCCTTGAGGGCAGGACAGCAGAATCACCTGTAAACTAACCTCCTGTGTGTGGGTAAGCCGCCCAGAAGGCATGAGAGCCAGAGAGCTGACCCTGCCTCCTGCTGATGGGCGGATTGAGTGGCCTCGAAGGAGCAGTGCTGGTAAGCTAGTCCTCCTGATGTGGTTAGAAAGCTTGCTGATGCCCTCATGTTTGTGATGGTTGTGAGCCACGGGAAATATGACAACTCGCTCAAGATTGCCAGCAATGTATCCTGTACTACCAACTGCTTAGCCTCCCTAGTCAAGGTCACCTGTGACGACTTTGGCATCATGAAAGGGCTCATGACCACAATCCATGCCATCACTGCCACTCAGAAGACTGTGGATGGCCCCTCTGGAAAGCTGTGGCATGATGGCCGTGGGGCTGCCCAGAACATCATCCCTGCATCCACTGGTGCTGCCAAGGCTGTGGGCAAGGTCATCCCAGAGCTGAACGGGAAGCTCACTGGCATGGCCTTCTGTGTTCCTACCCCCAATGTATCCATTGTGGATCTGACATGCCACCTGGAGAAACCTACCAATGGTGATCTGGAACTCACAAAGAATCAATAAGACGTTTAAACAACAACGGCAACAAAAACAATAGGCTCGAACTGGTTTACACAAATAATAATATAAATATAAAAACCCTCCACAAGAAAGTTAGCAAAGGCAATGCAAGCTCC
Source organism: Grammomys surdaster (assembly GCF_004785775.1). Classification (NCBI taxonomy): domain Eukaryota; kingdom Metazoa; phylum Chordata; class Mammalia; order Rodentia; family Muridae; genus Grammomys; species Grammomys surdaster. Next base: position 2,308,561 of record NW_021604590.1, on the reverse strand, counting down.
TCTGAAAGGATTACACAGCATAATCACTGAGCATTTATCCCAGGAATGCAAGGGTAAGGTAACATCCAGGGCTTAACCAGCACCACACGCTGCATCAACACAGGGTGTGAGATAAGCATGTGGAAAAGTCAGTATTCATCAATAAACAGACAGGTAAAGCAACTGCCCTCCCCACTAAACCACCAAAACCAATGAAGTTCTGATACTTGTTACAGCTGTGTAAAATGAACCTTAGGCTAAGTGAGAGAAGCCACATGTTGTATTGATTCTATTAAGATTTCCAGGATGGCAGATTGATGCAGACTTTGGGTGGTCACCAAGGGCTTAGAGGTACTGGAGGATTGCTTGATAGTTTTGGAGTCCTTTGGAAGTAACAAAGATGCTTTGAAGTATTTAAAACGGTGGCTGGCAGACTAGTGTGACCATTCAGTAGTTAAGAGTGAACTTACTGTTAAATACCTTCACAGAGGGGAGGTCAAGCTGATGAATCTGTTGGTTCTCAGTTGCCTTTGCTCAAAATAATCCTTTTGCCAAAGTGGCATATTGGGTGTGTGTGTGTGTGTGCATAATCAGATTCATTTTGACGTATGATTTACACTGAGATATTAATATAATTTACGGATAGTAAGATTCAGTTGTAACCACCAAGCTATCTCATCCATCCATCCATCCATCCATCTATCTATCTACCTATCTATCTATCTTAGAGACAGGGTCTCACTAAGTAGCCCTGGCTGTCCTGGAACACACTATGTAGACCAGGCTGGCCTCAAACTCACAGAGATCTGCCCACCTCTACCTCCTGAGGCCTGGGATCAAAGGCATGCGTGCAGCACCCAACCTCATACTTCATTTTCCATTTAAAAGAAACGAATTTCTAAACCATTAGACTATCTGTTCTAACCTAGGAATATTCCTGCAGACAAAGGCTGAAAGAAACATCAAACCCAATCAGTCTCCGTCAGGTTCCATCCTGGGATGTGACAGAACTTCCAGGACGGTCCTCACAACAGGTGCCCCCGCCCCAGCCCCCAGGTCACTTGCAGGGCTGGTACTTCAACTTAGATGCACCTAGAGTCATTGTGCTGTTAAGAGAGACTCTTTCTTCAAAGGCAGGCATGTTGGGTGGAAGAAAATCACTGCTTCCATTACCACAGTCAAGTAAACAAATTTAATGTAACGCACTTGAACAAGTCCCTTCAGATCTCACTGGTGAAAGGACCACCCACTTTACGGAGTCCAGGTCATAGTTCACCTCTGAGAAACCTACATGCTTATGTTCTAGTCCACAAAGTGTCCTCACTGATAGAAAGCACATCGAGAGAGGTAGAAAACTGTTGTGTTTATTGTTTGGGACCCCTAAATGTGCTAGAGGAATACCATAAACGTGAATTTTGTGATAGATGACTTATTGTTAACAGCTTTTTACACAGAGAGCTTATCATTTACAGAGAGGATCATCATGTACTACCCCCGCCCCCCAGCCAGCAAGCCCAAAGAATTCAGTGACTGCTCTGTGCCTTGAGTGGGTTGTGGGGAGATGATATGCCACGCACATAGAGAAGTGCCCTGCTTTGGGCAGTGTTGTCCACTGGGCTGGATGGGTGGGATGGAACTGGAAAGCAAAAGGAGGGGGAAGTCTGGCTCCCGCTCTTCCTTCCAAAGTGGCCCTGGGCCCAACCTGGATTCCCCAGCCTGAAAAGGCCAGTGTGAGTCATAAGTCCCACCCTTCACCTGTCTTTTGAGATGCTGGGGCAAGCAGGGGCAGAGAGTGTCTGCACTCTGTACAGACTGAGGAGGCAGGCAGCAACAGGGAAGCACCTACAAGTGAGTTTAATAACGGCATGCGGGCCCACACCTGTAATCCCAGCCATTAGGAAGCAGAGGCAGAAAGTGGGAGTGCCAGGCTAGCCTGAGCTACACAGAAAGAGGGTCTCAAAGCAAGCAAGCAAGCGAGCGAGCAAATTCAAAGTCCACAAGGAACAAAATCAAGAGGAGTTTAATTCTGTGTCCTCAGAGAACATAAGAGCTAAACAAAGACCTAGACATGGACAATTAGAGGGACTTTTTGCATTAGCTAAACCCCAGATAAGACCTGAGACCCCAATAGCTGATCCCTAGTGAAGTGAGCATGCCAATGGCAGTGACTCAGATTAAAAACCCCGGTCCAAATCCAAAATCATCCAGAAACTGAAACTTCAAAAGATCTCCTAGAACTTTGACATCTAAAAATGGGTCCAACCTCAGGCAAGTTTGGATATTGGGCACTGGATGTGAAAACATACATCTGTAATGTTGGCCCTTGGGAGTCAGACACAGGAAGACAAGGAACTTGAGGGCAACCTAAGCTACATGAGACCATGTCCTTACTCCAAAGCATGATACCTCCTGTCTTGGGCTTCTTTTTGTAAACAGTCTGAACCTAAGAGTGATGTGTATATCTTTACATATGTATTTGGACTTACTGGGATGGCTTGCAAGACCACAGATGCAGAGAGTTCCACTCCACAAGCTAGTAGTGTGACTCCATCTAAGAAGTGGCAAGCTACAACCAAGAAGGCAAGGATGCGGCCTACAGGCGGAGGCCAACGACCTCAAGCATCAATGGGCACTGGTAGGAATTTCAGAGCCAAAGACCAAGGAAACTGGAGTCTGAAGACTGAGATCAGCAGCGGTAGAGGATGGCTGACTCAGAGAGAATCCCTGCTGCTTCTTCCTGGGTCCACCCCATCCACAGCGGGAGCCCTCCTCCCCAACTCAGTTGGCTCAGTCTGTGGAAACACGCTCACCGACATGCCCAGAAGTGAATTACACCCTACCTTTACGCATCACTTGATCATGTCAACACCCTCCTCCCACCACCACCACCAAATTAGCCACCACATGACTAAAACAACATAAATCCCATTCAGAATAGCTAAAGTGTCTTCATCCAAATGAGCTCAGCAAATACTTCTCTTTTCCACCCTCTGCACATGGGTGGGAGGATTACAGCTTTCCATTCCCGCTGACATGATCGTGTGGCTAAATGACTTACTTTGCCTCTTCCTAAAGCAGAAGCCTGACCCGAGTGAGCAGAGTCCCTACTTCACCATTCTCGAGTACACGGCAAGAAACAAACCTGCAAGGCATAAGCCGCCATCCACCTACACGCTCTCTTCTTCGTTGTATCTGCATGGAACCTGAAGAGGTAGGTATTTATCGCACAGTCAAAATAAGGAAACCAGGCTGTGTTTGTGGTTAACACAGCCCTAGAGTCGCTCCACATGTGACTAGTGGGCAATTGAGCTGGGTTGATCCAAACTCAGGGGGCACACGGTCAGTGTAAACCACACATCAGCTTAAAAAGCAGAATGAGATGAGAATATAAAATATCCCATTAGTAATTCATACTGGACTCGGGGATGTAACTCAGTGGTAGAGCGCATGCTACAGATACAAGGCACTGAGTTCAGTCCCTAGCACAGTGAAGGCAGTGTGTACTGGGGAGCTGGAGAGATGGCTCAGTGGTTAGGAGTGCATGCTGCCTTTGCAGACAACTGGAGTTTGATTCCCCACATCAAGTGGCTCACAAATCCCTGTAACTCAAGGGCCAGGAAACTCACTGCTCTCTCCTGGCCCCCTTTGGCACTGCATTCAGGTACCCAACCCCCAGGTACACACATAGACATATAACTAAAAATAAAAACAGCCAGGTGTGGTGACACATACCTTTAATCGCAGCACTCAAGGTGTGGAGGCGGGTGGGTCTTGGTGAGTTGGAGGTTAGCCTGGTCTAAATAGTGAGTTCCAGGCTAACCAGAGCTATCGTGTGAGAACTCTCAAAAAATTTCAAAGTTTAAGTCTTTACATGTATATTATTCTAGGCACATTGGGGTAAATAAAAATGCCATCTTAAAATTAACTTCAGCCGGGCGGTGGTGGCACAAGCCTTTAATCCCAGCACTTGGGAGGCAGAGACAGGCAGATTTCTGAGTTCAAGAGTTCGAGGCCAGCCTGGTCTACAGAGTGAGTTCCAGGACAGCCAAGGATACACAGAGAAACCCTGTCTCGAAAAAAAATAAAAAAAATAAAATAAAATAAAATTAACTTCACCTGTTCTTAGTTTTAAAGCTAGAGTTACTGAATATGTACAATTAGGTAGTCAGCTTGCATTTAGAAGCTATGTTGCGCTTTCACTGGCTGGCACTGGATTACAGGTTACATGCTGAGAAGGCAGGGGCCGGTTCTTCTGAATGTAATGCAGTATTTCTGTAGCATATGACACTTTTCCCCCAAGGGAGGCAGCTGACCTACTGAAGGCATTGTGGCTGCCTGCACATCCACACTTACATATTCATGGATTCACACAACAGATATCTTTGTGCCATTACTGTACACGAAGCTCTGTAGGAGGGACTTTAGGGATTTTTGCTTTGCTCTGAATTCAAGAGTCCTGCTGAAGTGAGAGTTTTGTACCTGAAAAGTTGATCAACGGCCAAGACTGGGAGTGAATGAGATGCTCATAGGAACGCCTCTCGAAAGCGGGAAATATGAGCTGAGTTCAGGGGGTAATGACACACTATTGAGCACAAGGCCCAACTCTGAAATGCAGTTTTCACCCAAGCTTTGTTGAACAGTAGCAGTCCATGAGAACTCTGCGTGTGCGAGTCAGCTCATTTCTAACCCACTTACAGAAAGGGAAAAAGAGAACAGCCTGTTAGACATGAGAACTTAGCACTCAGGGGGAGATGCTAAGGGACCCCAAGTCATTCTAAAATACAGTTACACACCACACAACAGCAAGGTTGTTTGGTCAAGGACAGGCCAACTTGTGACACGGTGATCCTGCAGTGTATTAGCTGGTGTCTTTGAAGGCGATTTATGTGAGCCTGTTCTGTGATGCTCGGACGGTGACAAAATCACCTATGGATGTATTTCCCGAGAAGAGTCCCTTTTGTCAAGCAGTGTGTGAGCATGGCGTCAGTGTCGTATCTCATAGGTGAAGATAATCAGGCAATTTTAAAATTCTACTCTTCAGTGATTAACTGATAGCGGGAAACTGATATGCAAGGCGTCTTTCCTGTCTTCCGTCTTTCCTGTCCAGCGATTCAATGTGTCAGTACTTCTTTGTGTGTGTGCGAACGGGCAAAGGTATGTGTGGACGTGTGTCTGCATGTATGTTGCCTGCATATGAAGGTCAAAGGTCAACCCAGATGTCATTCCTCTTGAGACCAGGTCTTTCAATAGGACCTGATGCTTTCCAATGAAGCTGGGTTGTCTGATTGGCAAACCCCAGGAATGTCTCCACCTCCCCAGTACTGGGATCACAGGTACATGCCACCATACCTGGTTGTTCATATGGGTCCTAGGGATTGAATGTAGTTCCTCATGCTTTCTCAACAAGCACTTTGCCAGCTGCGTCATCACCACAGCCAAGTGTCAGATTTGTCAGTGACATTTTCTGTATCTTTTACAGGTAAGTAAATCCCCTCTGGCAGTGCTTTTCACCATTCGGGCTGCAAACAACTCACGTAAAGACCAGAGTCACTGTCAATGGATACAACGACTCTGACCAGACCTTCATCGAGGGTGGCCCGAAATCCTAACTTCATACTGGGTGGTTTCTGTGCGACCTAATGCTGGAGAGAGATAAGGGCTAGGAAATATTTGAAGAGGCTTCCATTAGTCAAGGGGAGTGGAGAGAGGAGTTACTCACCACCCTCTGGTGCCAAGAAATCTGCAATTCCTAAAGCTACAGGCTAAAGCATCTTGCGTTAGTGACTGGCACACAGGAAATCCTCCACCCATGGTGCCAGGAACACAAGACTTGGCATCTTCTAATCATACAAAGTCAGGATTTCAAGTTACACAGGGATTCTTATTTCTTATGTTAGGCATCTCTTGGGATTCACAGGGGGATGATTTCAGCTTCCCCGTGGATTCCCACATCTGTGGATGTGCAGGCCTCTTCTATAAAACAGCATTGTATTTTCATGAAGCTCATTCAGTCCTTCCAACTATTTAAATAACCCAGATTTCTTAGAATACTGAATGCAAGATCAATCTCATGTAAATGGTTATTATTCTGTACTGCTCAAGGAATAAAGGCCCCTCTGAAGTCCATGAATATTCAGCAAAAACACATTTTTGTCTTCAAATATTTTTCAATTCATGGTTTACTACATGAAGAAAGCATCTTTTCCTTTTTCAAGTTTGGGGAGTATGGCTGATAATTTTCTTCCTTCCTTCCCTTTTCTTTCCTTCTCAGTCCCTCCCTGTCCCCTCTTCTTTAGGCAGGTCTTACATATCCTAGGCTGGCTTCAACCTTCCTGCTGTAGCTAAGGGAGTCTCTGGACTACAGATCCTTTTGCTTCCCTCTCATAAGTGCTAGGATTAGAGGCAGGTACCAGCATCTGTTCATGTCAGGCGGACACTACTGACTGAACCATATTCCCAGCTCCTGTCTCTCACAACATAAAGGAAATCACAGTCTGAAGGGAAGTGCCACACAAATGGCTCAGGAAAACAGGACTATCTTTCTCTGTTGAGAACAGAGCAGCCTGGGAGATGTCGGTTCAGCCTTTTTATTTGCTGTAGCACAAACTAGAGCTCGTGCAGGGGTCAGATCGACAAACTGATTGGTTTCTCACACTTAAAAAGATAACATTAAGCCGGGCAGTGGTGGTGCATGCCTTTAATCCCAGCACTTGGAAGGCAGAGGCAGGCGGATTTCTGAGTTCTGAAGCCAGCCTGGTCTACAGGGTGAGTTCCAGGACAGCCAGGACTACACAGAGAAACCCTGTCTCGAAAAACCAAAAAATAAATAAATAAATAAATAAATAAATATAAAAATAAAATAAAAATAAAAAAATCGAGCTTCATTCAGAAAGTCTGCAATTTGAGTGACGATATCCTAGACATGGCTTGTGTCTCACTTTTGGTAGATTATATATACAGAGTAAGAGGAAAGAGGTGGAAAACAAAGGCAGACATCATTCCAGAGCTCCCTCGTCTCCTGGTCAGGTGGTCAGCTATGTTCCTCGGAGTTGTGCTCTTCCTGTTCCTCTCATTAGCCTTTGGTTCTCCTCTAGCTCCGTGAGTGTTTGGGTTAGTTTCTGCTGGTATCAGTCTTGTACTATTTCTTCCAGGGACATAGGACAGGGACTTAGAACAAACAAACCTTTATGACAGCATCTGTTAAACTACTAATAACACGTACATATTCCATTTGGAATATGGAGTATTTCACTATAATGCAGAATGTGAAAGTGTACTTATCTTGGACATGACATTTTGTAGTAGTTTTAATTTTCTTTTTGCATTTATTGACTTTACCTTATGTGTGTGTATGTATGTATGTATGTATGTATGTATGTATGTGTACTACATGTGTTCCTGGTACCTGAAGAGGTCAGAAAAGGGTAATAGATGTCTTAGAATTTGTGTTACAGATGGCTAGGAATCAAACCCAGGTCCTCTGTAAGAATAACAAGTACTCTAAGCCACCAAGCCACCTATCTATCCAGCCCCAACCTTATACGTGAAATCAACTTTAGATAGACAGAAGTTGCAAACTAGTACAGTTGATTTCTGTATAAAATCCAGTCTCCAGCTCTTCACAGTGATAACCATAGAATATAATCAAAACCAGATTTGAGATTTGTACCATACTGACTACTTTATAAACTTACACATCACTTCCTGATGTCTCCCCACAGTTCATCTGCTGAAACTCATCTTCCTTCATTCACATTAAGAAGTGAAGACCTTAGGAGCTGGCTGATGAGGTTTGGGAAGAACTTGCAGGACTAGAATCAGAGAAAATAAGAGGCACCCACTGTGAGAGACACGCTCTCACCAGACATTGACTTTATTGATACCTTGATTTTAGACTCCAGACCCTAGGATCACAAGAACACATTTCTGTTGCCTATAAATTTGTTACACCAGCTCAGATGGATTAAGATAGATCTTTGGTTCATCTGGAGAAGATGGCTCAGCAGCAACCCTCCAGGAAACCTCAACATACACAACTCCAGCTTGACCAAAAAGGCTCTGGAGATTTTTTTAAGAGCAGCAACCCTGCCCTGTGGAAGCAAGGTAGCAGTTCCTTTTCCATGACCCTCGGTCACACCCTCTTGTGTGCCCTGCAGTGACTTTCCCTTCAAAATGTCCGAAAGCTGTAAGTAAGCACGAGACAGACAGCTGTTCCTATTGGCCCAGCTCTGCTATCTGAGTTTTTGCCTTGTGCATGAAGTAAACTGCCTACATTTCGACTGGGTTCTGAGTTCATAAAGTATTTACTTCATTCGTGCTTTTTGATCAACTCAGGGAATTAGATTCTATCCTATAGCTGCTATTTTATGCAGGAAAAGCCGTCTTACAGAACTGAAAGGTTCCCATTCTGGTGGTAATTGACTTCCTAGCCTCTTTTGTGATCTCCACTCTCCAAACTTGCTTTTATGTTCAATACTAAGATGGCAAACTTATGCGCATGCCAAAGATTTGTTTTCAAGTAAATTCATGATTATCATCAGTGACTGTTTGATTTGTCTTCCCATTTATTTTTATTTTATGTGTCTTAGTGGTTCTGTTGCTGTGAAGAGACACCATGACTGAGGCAACCGTTTTAAAAGAAAGCATTTCATTGCGAGCTTGCTTACAGTTTCACCATTGTCAACACGGTAGAGAGCATGGCAAGGTGCTGGCAGGCACGGTGCTAGAGCAGTGGCTGAGAGCTATGTCCTGATCCACAGGAAGGGAAGCACTGGATCTAGTGTGGCCTTTTAAAACCTCAAAGTGACACACCTTTCCCAACAAGGCCACACCTTCTGATCTTTCCCAAACAGTCTACCAACTGAGGACTGAGCCTACAGGAGCCATTCTCATTCAAACTACTACAATGTGCATGTGTGTCTGAGTATACACTACATGTGTGCAAGTGTCCTCAGAGGCTAGAAGAGGGTGTTGGATCCCTTGTTACTGGAGTTACAGATGGTTGTGTCTCCTAACATGGGTCCCCTAGAAGAGGAAAAAATGCTGTCTAACTGCTGAGCCATCTTGCTATCTTGTATACCATCCAATACACCTTATATCCCCTGAGTTACATGAAAACTTCATGGGCAAAGAAATACCACAAGCCGGAAAAGTTTAAGAAGTCATGATACAAACTACTGATTTCGTATGTTTATTTTATATTCTGTAACTTTACTGAATTTATCAATTCTTTTTTATTTTTTTATTGGATATTTTATTTATTTACAATACAGATGTCAGAATTTATCAATTCTAATAATGGTTGTTTTCATTTTATTTTGGGGTTTTGTTTGGTTTTGTTTGTTTTGAGGAGAGGGAGCTGAGGAAGCCCTGAATGAGGAGAGCAGATAAAGCCTTGAGTGAATGTGTGTTGTAGCCACAGGCAAGGTCACGTCAAGGACCTCAGCTCCATGGGAATGGACACCCCACTACCCTAGTGGGGCTCCAAGGAACGGTAAGACCTTCCTCTGGTCTGAGTGTGAATGTTGGCAGTGAGTACAAGTGTCAGTGTTTGCTAATGATTGAACAGAGTGTGCAAAAACTACCAACCACAGCTTTCTCCTCTGGGATATTTACAGCCTGAGACTTCTGCTTGCAGAGACCTCCTGTGAAGACTAGCTCACCCCTCCTCTGTGCTGTACCTATAGCTGGTTCATTGATTTTCCATACATGTTGTCTGTGTGTTTGTCCTTTCTTCATTCCCAATGCTCCCAACCAAGTTTCCAGGACTCAAACCGCACAAGTCACAAAAGGATGGCTTCAGATTTTCCTCTTTATAAAACGGTGTCATCTACAAACAGGATTATTTAGCTACTTCTTTCCTACCTGGATGGCCTTTCTGTCATAATTCACTAACTAAAAACCCTTTGAGCCATCTTGGGAAGGCCCTCCCCTGTCCCTCCTGGCAGTGATGGTACAGTGATTGAGGCTTTGCTTGCCTGTGGTAGCCCTCGAATCAGCACCGACATGAAGGACTCAACTGAGCAGGACTGGTTTCCAGTTGGCTCCGTCCTGTGAAAGTCAGAGTGTAAGGTTTCACAGACTTCGCCTGGTGTCTAAGGGAAGTGATGAATGAGTCCCTGAGTGGAGTCCAGGCAGTACGCGGATATGTGCACTTGACAGGAAGAATGTGGAGGGAAAGAGATATGTCCTTTCATTTCATGGAGATTACATGGCCGTGATTTAGTATGTGATACTTGTAGAAACTGTATAACACATGACAAAGATTCCAGATTCATTGAAAACTCAAAGGAATAGGTTTTTAAAAAAATATGTAGAACTCCTTAGTGTAATTATGATAATGCAAAATGCTGCACCATGTTTACAGACCCTTCAGCTAGTGGGGGAATCATTATAGCCCTGGACAGTATAGCTGACCTTTGCTATATCTACTGATGGAACTCTGTAGGATAAAGGGTGTCTGTAGTAGTAAATATGAATTTTTCCTGACAGATCCAGGAAAAACAAAAAGAAAGTCGACGTAAATAAAAAGTGTGTGATGTCTACGGTAAGAGAGCAGAGAGGATGAAGGCTTTGTCTCCTCTCCGAGGCAGATGGGAAGGGAATGTCCTGTGGAAGATGAGAGCAAGGCCGGCTGTTGACTTAGATTAATGGCATTCCAACACCCAGAAAGAACTTGCAGATGTGGTCACAGAACACAGAACTCAGAGAGAAGACAGAGATGAGCAAACGAGTTCCAGGTTTTCCAGCCCAACTTGCAGGTCTGTGAACTGGCGAAGTCCAGTGACGGGCTTGAACAGAAGATGAAAGGGAATTCCTTCGTGTTTATTCAAGATCATGGTGACTGTCAGACATTATCACAAATTCCCAAAATCTGAGCTCATTTTGAAACAGATCCCTGGCAGAACAGGCAAATGCCACAGCCATTTATCTGGTAATATCCTTGTGAATGTGGCAACAGAGTCCTTCCTGTTCTGGTATTTACCCCATGAGCCCAGTTTTAAAGGCACAGGGGAAGTAAAATTATCATAACAGAGCAAACTGTATTTACTGTTAAGGAATACACACACGTGCACACACACACACACCCCTTTCAGACACACACACACACACACCTTTCAATGGACATCGGCAATAGCATACAGCAATTACCCAAACACCTCTGTAAACAGACATTGAGTATAATTCCTGTCTGTTCCCCATCAGTTTAGGAATTTCAAATACATAGATAATATGGGGGGGGGCATATAAAGCATTTCCATTTTATATTGACTACATACACAAAAAACTAGTACTGTGGATATACTGCACTGAGTAAAATGTTATCAAGACTAATGTCACCTGTTGTTTTTCTTTAGCTTTTAGAGATGCCACTATTACAGAGCTTAAGATTATACAAATGAATCACTTTGCATTTCTACCCAACAGTGTTGCAACAGTGTTGCTATGAACTCTGGGCTTAGTTAGGCATGGTGGCACCTGAAGCCCTAGCACTGGGGAACAGAGGATAGTGGATCTCTGTGAGTTCAAGGTCACCCTGGACTACACCAAGTTCCAGGACAACCAAGGCTATATAGAGAGATTCTGTCTCCGAACTGCCCCCTCCCCAAAACAAACAGACAAAACTGCAGGTTTGGGAAATTTAACAAGAAAAAGGAAAAAGAAAATGTCAAGAAAGTCAGGGGTCAGTGTCAGGTGGGAAGGAACCAGAGATGGCTCAGGAGCTAAGAGCACACACTACTTCTGAACAAGGCCCAGGTTTGGTTCCTAGCACCACATCAAGCTGCTCACAACTGCCTGTAACTGCAGCTCTAAGGAATCCTATGCCCCTGGCTTCTAAGGGCAACTGGATACTCACACATACTTTCTCATAAACACGTGTGCACATACATGCACACACACACAATTATACCCCCTTATATTCATAGAAAATAAATAAATTGCCAGCTCCCAACCAGTATCAGCCATCCACTTAAAGATCTTGTTGATACTTAGGCTCAAATGTCATGCATTGTGGACCAGCAGGGAGGAGACACCAAAACCTGGGGGTTTCATATGGCCAAAGGTGGGAAGAGAGGAAAATCAGATTTCCCCCACAAAATGGCCCAGAGGAAAGAAACTGCATTACCTCTGGACCCTGTTTTGACAGGGGTGGAAAATTTAGCATTACACTTTCTCACTCCTTTGCCACTAAACATATGAACATGCTGTGTCATGACTCAAAGACAGTTAATCTTTTTCCAGAAGGCCTGAGAGTGAATGACTGGAGGAGAGGCCTTTGAATAATTACTCTCTGGGCAGGACTGGCAGAATGATGAGTCTGAGTCTCTCTCTCTCTCTCTCTCTCTCTCTCTCTCTCTCTCTCTCTCTCTGTCTCTCTCTGTCTGTCTCTCCCCCTCCCTCCCTCCCTCCCTCCCCCCTCTCGTGTGTGTGTGTGTGTGTGTGTGTGTTTTTAATAAAGTTCGGCCTTTGTCGTTTTATGGTTGTTACTCAGTAGTAAAGCTGAAGCTACTTTGTCCCCTAGCTGAAACTCAAAGAACTGCTGACACATTCTTGTTTCTGAGTTATAAAATTCCTGTGGCCCACAAAAGCCCTTGAGGGGTTGTCAAGTCAAAGGAACAGGAAGAGCCCTGCCTGGTCACATACTAGGAATCTGACCCCCAGAGAAAACAAAAGGGGCCAAAAGGAAACACAAGGCTGAACTGGGTGGCCCCAAATCCAGTCAGCTCACTCTTCAGGGCAGACGACATACAGGTGTGTGATGGAGGGAACACAGAAGACGTCTCATTGTCTCCATTAAGTCCACGTGGATGCTACAATGTAAAGCTTCACTCTTGCTTCTTCTTGTTGCTTGGGCACACACAACCCTCCCCACCACACCCCCAGCCTCTTGCCCGCAGTTCTCTTTCAATGATGCTGCCAAAATAGGAAAAATGTGAGCAAATCTTGCCAGGATCTGAGTTCAGAGGTAGACAAAGAAGAGTGACATAATTAGGGAGTCTGGCATAGCAAAGCTGCAACTCCTTCTGCCCACTCCTGCCCAGCTGTCCTTACACACTTCCAGGGTTGTTTTAATCAGGGAAGGAAGCAACAAAACCCACCCCTCTGCACAGACCGTTTCTTGACTGGCTTCCATCTCTCTTCTTTGCATTTGTGCCGTGCCAGAGATGACAGCCAAGCTCTGTGCACACCCCACACTGAGTCACATTCCTGTCCCCATGCTTTCTCCAAGTTTGGTGTAACTATACTACTAACACTCTTTTCTTTAAGAGCTGGGAGAAAGGTTGCCAGATAAAACACAGAATGCCTTGTTAAATTTCAATGGAACAACAACAGGAACATTCTTACAAAAAAAAAAAATGTATTCATTGTTCACTCCAAATTCAAGTTCTACTGCTGACCTGTCTGTTTGCTGGCAGCCCTTGTGAGAGAGGGTACAGCCCAGATCCCCTGAAGAATAAGCCTGACCTTCCTGTGGTCCTGTTATTGGTGAGACTCAGTTTTTGTGTAGTATGTATGTACGTAGCATGTGTTTCGTAGTGTAACGTGTGTGTGTGTATGGTATGTGTGTTTCTGTGTGTATGGTATATGTGTCTATATGGAATGTGTTTTGTGGTATATGTGTGTGATATGTGTATATATGGCATGTGTTTTGTGCTATGTGTGTATGTGCATTTGTGTATGTATGGTATATATGTATATGGCATTGTTTTGTGGTATATGTGTGATATACGTGTATGTATATGACATGTTTTGTGGTATATGTGTATATATGTGTGTGGTGTGTGTGTATGGTATATGTGTGTCTACATGGCATGTGTTTTGAGGTATGTGTGTACATATGGCATGTGTTTTGGGGTATGTGTGGGATGTATGTTTATTTATGTGTATGTATATGTAAAACTGTGTGAACCTGGTGACTTCCTCTCTTCTTTGTTTTCACCAACTAACACCACCATACCACTCTGCTCCTCCCAGTCTTCTCCGCTCAAGTCTTGGAAAGAGATTTTCTACCTTATTTTCAAATTCAGTTTTGGGTATCGTTGGCTGGATTTTTGTCCCTTGGAATAGTTTTTAGTCAAAAGCACTTTCTTTGGTCGAACTGTACGTTGACTGTTGACTGTTTTCTTTTGGGACAGATCCATGTGGCCATATGCAGCTAATGCTATGGAGATATCCACTAGCTTTGCTGCCTTGGGGCCCGATGCTGATATGAGTGTCATGGGTAGCCAGCTGACTGAGGCCATGTAGAATCCATGCGGACACTGAAGGGCATGAGTGGGTTGGTGTCTTCTTGATATGACCAGGGTCCATGTTGATGTCTGTTTCTGTTGACCATGTTACTGTTGAAGCCTGCGTGGATGGATGTCTGTGGTCTGGGCTTCTGCCTGAAGCTCAGTGGCACAGGTGCAGGAGAGCTGGCCCTGCCCCTCTCCAGCCACCACATCTCATCTCGGTTAATGGCTTCTGGTGTGGATGCAAGCAGAGAAAGACTCATCTTTCTTTGGGGGAATTGGCCCCTAAGAAGTTGACCATGCTCCAGTGAGTATAATGGGCTTTCTCTCTCTCTCTTTCTTTCTCTCTTTCTTTCTTTCTTTCTTTCTTTCTTTCTTTCTTTCTTTCTTTTTCTTTCTTCCTTTCTTCCTTTCCTTCCTTTTCTCCCTTCCTTCCTTCCTTCCTTCCTTCCTTCCTTCCT
>NW_021604590.1:2264659-2293877 GCF_004785775.1 Grammomys surdaster | reverse complement strand
CCTTCCTTCCTTCCTTCCTTCCTTCCTTCCTTCCTCTCTTTCTTTCTTGTACTGTGTAGGTGAAGTAGGTCACAGCAGAAGGGAACAGACATGGGAAGACTGAGAGGTGAGTGCAATCAGGGTACATGATATGAGATTCCCAAATAAGAAAAAAAAAAAGTTAACCATACAGGCAGTAATCAGCACATGGTAATCAGCATATGGGTGCCACTGTGACTGACCACTCAGCCGCCCGTGTACTCTAGGTGTCCAAATGCAGTGAGTTAAACCCCCATGCCTCATTCATTAAAAGAAAGATGCTTGAACCGTGAGGACCACAGAAGATGGTAACAGCAAAGCACTGGAACAGCGCTCTGTGAACAAATGAGTGTTTCAGACTTTCCAAGCTCCTCTCCCCTCCAAGTGACATTACTTGTTAAGAAATCATAACTAACCAACTTGTGTGTCAGCTCCTTTTCTCATGCTTGAGACAAGATACCAGACAGGATCAATGAAAGGGAAGAAATTGTATTCAGGCTCATGGTTTCAGGGGGGAAGGCATGGCAGAAGGACTCAGTGGTCAGGGGAAAGGTATGCACAGTGGCTCCAAGACAGCCAGACAGGAAGTAAACCTAGAACTAGCCTTTAAAGTGGGTGTAACCTTCAAAGGGCTCCTAGTGAACCAGGCACCATATACCAAAGGTTCCACAATTCCCAAAGGCAGCAGCAGCCCCTGCTGGGAACCAGACATTCAAGGAAGTAAGACGCTGACAGGACAGAGCCATTCTTGGGGAGGGAGAAATATACACGGTTTACAAGGATGGCTATTTGAAAAAATCTACAGACTTTTTTCTGTGAGGGGACAGAAAGCATCCCTTTGGATTAGATAGCTTTTTTGGGTAACTCGGAAATATGAGCCTCAGAAGTTTGGAGGCACCCAAGCTACTGAGCGACAGGTCTGTTCTGAACATTTCCCCTGTATTCTTTTCTTTCTCCCCTCAATATTATTACAGTACTGTGCAGCTGGGGATAACTTAACCTGAAACTCTAAAACATAACACTTGTTTAAAAGATGTGTAGCACTTTTACACATCAAAGGCTTGTGTTCATACCCACCCAAAATACCTGAAAGTAAATATGGGAGGGGACGTTTATCCTGGCTCCTTAGCCCAGTCACTTGGTTCCATTACCTCTGGGCCTTTGTGTGCCAAGCTGGAGCATCATGGCACAGAACGAACGTGAGTAGAACAGCATAGCTCACCTCAAGATGGATGGGAGGCAGAGACAGACATGCCTACACTGGCAGGCTTCCTCCCTCTGCTCCATTCAGACCTCCTGTCTGTTGGATGATGCTACCTCGATTCAGAGCAGGTCTTCCCTCCTCAATTTCTGTCCCACATTCCAGTCAGCCTTGGAAGCGCCCACACGAACATGCCCAGAAATATACTTACTTCCCTAACCTCCCAGGCATCACTCAGCCCACTCAAGTTCATACCGAAGACTTACCATGACTGTACTGCTTGAGTTGTCAGGTCCCAACAGGCATCCCCAAGACAGAAGCTTTTTGAGGCAACACCAGAACTTTCCTGCCTGGTTTGCTTGTTTCGGTTTGTTTTGTATGGTTTGGGCTTGTTTGTGTTTTTGAGATGGGTCGCAAGCAGCACAGATGAGCCTAGAACTTAGTATGTTTAATATGTAGCTGAGGATGACCTTGAATCTCTGGCCTTGTACCCCTCCCTCCCTAGTGCTTGACTATCAAGATTAATGAATTAATGCTCAACATGGCAAAAAACTCTGAACCACTGGGTTAGGGAAGGAGTTTATAGCAGCATCTGGGACGAATCCTGTTTTAAACAACAGAGGTTGTTCGTGATTCCTCAGGGCTTTAACATAGTGGTAGGTGTTCAGCCTGGACAGTGGCAGGTGTGGAGCATGAGCAGTTTAAAAAAAAAAAACCTCAGCAGGTAAGCATGACCAGGTTGGTCTACCTCGAGTCCCACATTTCCATTACATTTTAGTGAAGACAGACTGGAAGCTTGTAGAAGTTAGGTCTGGTTCTTCTTCCCAGTCCCATGCTCCTAGAAATAAGACTTAGATTCAAACTATATTTTCAAATACCTTGGCCATATAGCTAGGCTCTTCTCTGACTCGATCATAACTTAACCCATTTATTGTAATATACATTCTATCCTGTGGTTGGTTACCTGCGCTCAGGCACCATGGGTTCACTTCCTCACACCTTCCCAGGTGAATCTCCTGAACTTCGCTCTATCCCAGAATCCTTTCTGCCTCCCGGATGTCCCACCTTCTATTCTACCCTTTCCTATAGG
The DNA here is from genome assembly GCF_004785775.1 of Grammomys surdaster. Lineage (NCBI taxonomy): Eukaryota > Metazoa > Chordata > Mammalia > Rodentia > Muridae > Grammomys > Grammomys surdaster. The sequence goes on along the minus strand of NW_021604590.1, from coordinate 2,291,568 downwards.
CCATGGTTTTCTTCTAATTGACAGGTGATGCATCCATACAATACACAAGACATTCTCTCTACAGAAGCTCACACAGGAAGTGCGTTGTTTATCGTGTGCAGTATGCACCATGCTTGTATCAGTCCTGTTCATCTGGCCAGGCTTCGTGCTCACTGCATGTCATTGTTTTTCTCCTGATTAACCTCTTCTATTGCTTTATCAAGGTCTAACCTGAAGTACCAGATACAGATAGCTCTCAGCCCTGGATGGATGGTTCTAGTCATTGGCTGTTAAGACACTGGCTCACAAGTGACAGACTCACAAGAACAGGTGTGAGCTAGAGCACTGGCTCATACTGAAGAGCACTTCCTACTCTTCTAGGGGACCCAGGCTTGGTTCCCCAGCCTCACAAACATCAGTAATTCCGGTTCTAATGCCCTCTTCTGGCCAACTTGGGCACCAGGCATACACATGGTGCACAGACATATATGTAGGCAACTCACTCATACATACAAAATAAACCCAACGGCAGATGGAGCAGTCTGTCTTACACAATGTTGAGAGAGCCCAGTATGACGCTTGTCAACTTGACAGGATCTAGGATCTACAATTGCCTAGGAGGCAAGCCTGTGGCCATGCTTGTACAGGATAAGCTAGATTAGGGTAAACTCTGTAGACATTTTTGTGGGATCATGCAGATTAAGGAAATGGAGGCAGGAAGGCTCCATCTGAATTTGGTTGGCACTATTTGATGGTCAGAGGTCCTGGACTGAATAAAAAAATAAAAAGGAAAAGCCAGGCTGGGGAAATGGCTTCAGTGGTAAGGGAAGTTGTCTCACAAGTCTGACCACCAGGTTTCTGAATGTAGCGGCTTGCCTCTGTAATTTCAACATGGCTATGGCAAGTTTGGAAGCTGATATAGGAGAACTGGCCAGAAGCTCACAATAGTAGAAACAACAAAATCCCTTTGCCTCCTAAATGCCAAGATGCACAGGCATTCGGCACTATATCTGACTCAGAAGAAACCAAGAAATATAACTCATTGGGTAGAGTACTTGCCTCCCAAATTGGGATTGCCAAAACCCATGTAAAAACCAAAGCCATACAGGAAGACACCCGGAGTTGATCTCTGGCCTCTGTGTGAAGTACGTCTGTACACACATTGTATGTATACAATATACATACACGAATGCATGTGTACATACACATATACATACACACACACACATATTGGATGCATTGCACACATTGGAAAAATAGAAGATTAAAACGTCAGATACCACTGAAACTAACAGGAGCAAGTTTCATGAGGCTTTGTCTTAAAGTATATATAGATGATAAATTAGTTGATAGGTGACCATAAAGATAACAGATAGATGATAGACATGTGATAGGTAGATAGGTAGATGGATAGGTACATAGATATAGCTAAATGATTGATAGATGATATATGGTTGGATGGATGGATGGATGGATGGATGGATGGATGGATGGACAGACAGGCAGATAGACAGATAGACGGTAGATAGATAGAAAATACTGGTTCTTACATAGGCAAAGTATGTTCCTTACAATGGTAGGTTTCCCTACCAAGTATGCAAAGATAAGATTGTTTGCATTGAGAGCCTCACACTTTTATTAAAAATATTCTTTGAGCGGCTGCTTTGTACTGACAAGTGTTCTGGAGACTGCAATGGAAGGAGGGGTCAGCAGGCAGATAAAAGACAGACAACAAAGGTGACTGAGATGGGCCAGCCAGTAAAGGCATCTGCCCCAGCCTGAAAACCTGCGTTTGATCCCCGGGACCCATATGGTGGAAGGAGAGAATAAACTCCTACAAGTTGTCCTCTGACCTCCACAAGTGTACCATGGCAATCACATGTCCCCCACCCTACCCCCCACCACAAACTAAATAATAATGTAATTTAAAAGTAACAAACAAGGGGGCTGGAGAGATGGCTCAGCAGTTAAGAGCACTGACTGTTCTTCCAGAGGTCCTGAGTTCAATTCTCAGCAACCACACGGTGGCTCACAACCATCTGTAATGGGGTCTGGTGCCCTCTTCTGGTGTATCTCAAGAGAGCAATGGTGGTATACTCATATGCATACAATAAATAAATCTTTAAACAAACAAACAAACAAACAAACAAACAATACCTAGGTTTCACTTCTTTTACCTGATGCCTCCAGCCCTCAGTCAGATGCAGATTCTGGAACTCCAGCAGTACCCCTGCCTGGGTCGGCAGGCTGTTGCCTCTTGGCTCAGCTTCTGTCTCCAGTCTGGTCAGCCCTCCCCTTCCTGATCAGCCTGGTCAGCCCTCCCCTTCCTGTTCAGTCCATTCAACCCTCCCCTTTCTGGTCAGCCTGGTCAGCCCTCCCCTTCCTGTTCCTCTCGTTACTATCACCTACCCACATTTTTGAAATAACTCTCAATTTTGGTTTTGAATCCTCTGGTAAGGTATAGATCATACAAAATACCATGAATTTTCAGTTCAAGGACACAAATATAGAAAACCACAGTGTTCTAGAGCTGGAAAAAATCCCAGACAGCATCTTCACAATTCCCTTAATTTTCAGATGAAGAAATTGAGCTTCAAGAAGGCTAGGCCTTGCTCAAGCATTCCCCTCCCCCCCCCCCAAAAAAAACCCCGAAAAACCCAAAAAAACAAAAACAAAACTCAAACCAACTTTGATAAATACCTGAGTCTCCAGAAACCTTTGCTATCTTGCTATGATGGCTATTTAAAACAAATCTAGCCAAGCAGGGTGTGGTGGTGCTTGCCTGCACCTTGCTTGAACCTTGTGCTCTGGGGGTTGAGGACAGAGGATCATGATTTGAGACCACCTAGCTACACAGCAAGACTCTCTCATTGGGAAGGAGGGGGGAGAGTGGGGGCAAGGAAATAGGGGGCAGAGCACATTCAAAGAGGATAGAGAAATTCCTTTTCCACATCCATTTCTTGTGAACACATAGGAAGAGTCAGAATTTATGAAAGTAAAAAACAAAACAAAACTCTAAAACAAGAACACCAAACTAAAACAACAACAAAACAGGCATTGTGCCACATGCCTTTAATCCCAGTACTCAGAAAGTAAAAGCAGATAGATCTTGTGACAAGAAGGTGTGGGATCACATGGGAGTTGAGTTACAGACAGTTTTAAGTAGCTATTCGGGTTCTGGAAATTAAACTGAGGTTTTCTAGAATGTTTGCCACTGCTCTTAACTACTAAGTCCTGTCTTTAACCCCATTAAAACTATTTTTAAATAAACTCCAACTTTGCTTCTGTTGACTGATGTGTAGCAGTTTCCTCCGTGACCAAAACCGTCCACCTTGGAGGAAAGCTTATTAAGACACAGAATCTTAAAGGGGAGGTCAAACAACAGGAAGTAAACTCAGTAGCTTTAGGAAGTCCCTGAACCTGACCAGATACAAAGACCTGCCTTCCCCCACCCCCTGCCATTGCCCCAGCTTGTGTAAGCACTAAGGACTGCTAAGGGATACTTCCACATAAGCCCAGATGCCTGGAAGAGGCTCAGACCAGTAGAGCTACCCAGAAGGACACTCCAACCTGTGGAGCTGCCTGCAGGCTGTGTAGTGTGTTCTACATTTCCAGCTTTCATGACTTGTCACCCTGCTGGGGCGGACTGTGACGGTACAGCTGTCTGAGGATCATTTCTGCTTATCAAGTAGTTCATCATCCCTTTTTTTTTTTTTTGTAACACCAAGAAAACAAATTGGTTCACCAAGTTAGACCTTTGTGGTATCTATAACTTGATTTGTCATGGGTTCCCTGCCAGAAGTTAGTGGATATTTGTTCAGTTTGTGTGTGTGTACATGTGTGCAGTGTGTGTGCATGCACACACATGTGCTTGTCTGTATGTGTGTGTGTGTGTGTGCATGTGTATACTAATGTACTCATGCAAGTGAAGGTCAAAGGACAACTGTTAGAATCTATTTCCTCCTTCAACCTTAAGGCTTCTAGGGATCAAAGTTGGGTTGTCAGGCTTGGTAGCAAGTACCTTTACCCACCGAACTGTCTTTCAGGTACCTTAAAGTTCTTTACTCAAGAAAAATGTTTCTGTATTTTAAGAGCCAAGGAAATGCAAAAGGTCCCACGAATTGATGCAGGAGAAATAGTCTTGACGGGGGGGGGGGGGGGGGGGCGTCAGAGTCTTGGGTTACTCGCCACACCTCTCCCCTTCAATTAAGGAGGAATTGACTTAACAACCACAAGTGGTATTCACTTAGTCACCAAGGACTTCACTTAGCATCCTGGTTAAAATGTGCTGCCTGTACAACCTCAAACCATAATTACATGGGAAATTGGCAGACTGAATGGGAAGTACCTTACAACCCCAGGACAATTTGAGGGAACTAAACCAAATTGTGTTTGTATTTGGGGGGCTAAGGGATTTGTAAATACTTGATGTTATAAAATTGTGTTTGGATACGATTGACAGAAGAGGGACTTTGTAAGCAATACAAATGTCAATCTGAATTACTGATTAAAGTATGTTCAAGTTCATATTCAGGAGTGGGTAAATGAAGAGAACTTCATATCCAAATTAGGGCAAGTAGGATTTAAAATATCAGATTTGAAATTACTCAGTGGTCAGGAAGCTTTAATTCGTGACAATTATGTAATAAAATCAGATATACATTGATGAATGAAACATAAAAGCTCTTTGCTTACAACTAGGACTGAGCTTTGCTCAAAGCTCTCTAAGACTGGGTATGGTAGGGTACACGCATAACCCCAGCATGGAGGGGAGGCTAAGGTATGAAGGTTCAAAGTTCAAGGCCAGCTGAACTTTTTCAAAACAAGTAAAACAAATGTCCTGTAAAATGACGGCTGAATCTATTTGGCTTATAAAAAAAAAAATTCATAGGCAGAACTTAAAAGCCGAGGGAGGCATTAAGTTATAAGACTTGTACTTTAATTTATTGAGTATTAATAGCAAAATTAAAGCCTTTTAGGGTTGAGGGCATAGTTCAGCAGTAGATTACTTGCCTGTCATATGCAAGGCCATGGAGTCAGTCTTTAGACTCCAGGGATCTGCCTTTCTCTGCGTAACTATGACCAGCTCTTTATGTGGGATCTGGAGAGTGATAGAAATCAGATCCTCGTGTTTGCAAGGCCAACTTTTAACCCCTGAACCATCTGTAACTCCAGCTCTGGGAGATCAGATACCCTCTTCTGGCCTCTGCAGGCACCCACATGCACACATGTGCATACATACACAAACACATATACACATACAAACACACACAAACACATATACGCACACACACAAACACATATACACACATAAACACACACAAACACATATACACACACAAACACACAAAAACATAATTACACAACACATATATACACACAAACACACACAAACACATGTACACACACAAACACACAAAAACACATATATACACACAAACACACAAAACACATATACACACACAAACACAACACATACATACACACACAAACACACACATACAAACACTTTAAAATAAAAATAAATCTAAAGGGCATATAGGGAGGTCAGGGAGCACAAAGGGGACACTAGTTTGGGACGGGAAGATGGGAAGGAGTTATGAACTATATTATAAACAGTAAGACACTGTGCTGGTGGCCTTCCTGGTTCCTGACTTAAGAGACTACACATGACAACGGTTACATTAGCAACCACAGCAGGCACTTAACCTTTGCATGTTGAATGTATGTGTGACTCAGAAGCCCAGAGCTTTTATAAATTAGGTTATTTTTAAAGGTGTCTTTAGAATCCTCTGGTCAAAAGCCTGGCTAGCTGGACAGTGGTAGGAACCACAGGACTAGTCATGATTTTGTTTGTTTTAGAAAGACATTAGAAAGACGTGTACTCCTAACCTTTGGCCTCGATTTAATTTCAGCAGTTCAGACATCAGCCAAGGTATGTAAGCAAGTCTGTCATTTTGTGAACATTTTTCACGTTTTCTGTCTGTTGGTAATCTGAGGAAGCAGTTGGACTCTCGAAGCTCTTGACAGACTTCTCATCCGATGAATACTTTAGAACCTTCAGGAGCCCTTCAGAACTGGCAGGGTTCCCTCCAAAGATCAGTTCGGGCACAGGAGATAATTGGAAGTTCCGTTACTGCCAGATTTTCCATTTGTAAAAGCAACTTTGATAGCACAGTAACAACAAATGGATCTTGTCAGCCACAAATGGGTAAACACAGCTGTTTTCTTCAGTCCCCAAAAGGCTGGGAAACTAAAATTATAGGGTAGCCTATGGGCAGAGCATTTAAGTCCTTACACCGACTCTTCTAAAGTCTAAATAAATTAATTATGCCTTATTGGATTAAATAAAGTGCACTGGTATAAAAACCAAAGGTTTGAGAGGATTTTCTTAACTTCCTAAGATAGGCAAAGAGGTTCCGGAAGCTATTTAACTAAATTATATGAGATCCCTTATTGAGAGGGTAAAAATGAAAAATGCACTAAACTTTGAAGGTCACAGGTCTCAAGCCATTGTCTGTTCCTTTGTTTCTTTTACAAGCTACTCAAGCCATACACCTGAAGTCTCTTCCCAACGTAACTTGCTGAATCTCCCCTAGTCCAAATACCATGAAGATAAATTTGTGTAATTTGAAATAGTTTGCATAGACAGAAGTAAGACTAGATGAAGAATGAGAAATATATCTATAGACAGCGTTCCTTTCAGTTGTATGCTTATCACATACTGAACTGTTTTCACGTTTTAGTCTAATAAAAAGAGACCCTTGTTCAAGGGGCTGGAGAAACGGCTCAGCAGGCAGAGTAGGTGCTGCTCTTGCAGAGGACATGAGTTTGGTTCGCAGCACCAACATCACGTGGCTCAGAGCAGTGTAACTGGAGCTCCAGAGGGCTCTGATGCCTCTGGCTTCCTCAGGGGCACATGTACAGGGTTTTAATACCCCCATCCCAAACATACATGCACATAATTTAAAAAATACTTAAATATCCTACCAATAATATCTTAGGATAAATATCATGATTTTTACATTTTTTTATTTTTATTTTTATTTATTTATTTTTGGCTTTTTGAGACAGGGTTTCTCTGTGTAGCCCTGGCTGTCCTGGAACTCACTCTGTAGACCAGGCTATCCTCGAACTCAGAAATCCGCCTGCCTCTGCCTCCCAAGTGCTGGGATTAAAGGCGTGCACCACCACCGCCCAGCGATTTTTACATTTTAATGTGTTTTCTATGTTTATCTGTCTAAGGTTGAATCATTCACTTATGTATTTGTTTATCTGATCACCTGTTGTATGTGTACACATTATTAGTGATTAGTGGTTTACTTGTTTTTTTTGTTGTTGTTGTTGCTGTTGTGATAAAATACTGTAACCGAAGAAACTTAAGGAGGAGTTTTATTTATTTCACCTCACAGCTCCAGAGTGGTCAGATGTCTGTAATGGGCAACATAGCAGCAGCTGCTGCTGGAAAACCACACATCAATCACATGCAGGAGGCAGAGAGAGCACACAGCAAGGAAGGTGAGGCTATAAAACCTCAGTCCCTGCCCTCAGGGGTGACTTTAGCCAGCAAGGCTCCACATCTTACAGATTCCAGAGCCTTCCCAAGCAGCACCATGAACTAGGGACGCTTTGTTGAGGTGCATGTGCCTTGAGGGGACATTTCTCACCCAAACCACCACGTTTAGGACGTGTAAGATATAACCTCAACTCCTATTGCCTCACAGTTTACTAGGGGAAGACAGACATGTAAATAAGTAACATTACTGTAGCCAGGCGGTGGTGGCTTTAATCCCAGCACTTGGGAGGCAGAGGCAGGTGGATTTCTGAGTTCGAGGCCAGCTCACTGGTCTACCGAGTGAGTTCCAGGACAGCCAGGGCTACACAGAGAAACCCTGTCTCAAAAAACAAACAAACAAACAAACAAAACATTATTGTATAGAAAGGCTATAGAAAAACTATTTCCAAACTACTATTGAATTCCTGGGCTAAGACTGGTTGGTGTTGGAAATGAGGGAAGGGTTACATCCTACTTCTTGGGGAGAGTCCTGTACATCTACAGATTATACCCTGATGTCTTCCAAATCTCTAGGTGGCCTAGACTTCTCTAGGCTTTAGAATAGCATGTGAAAATGTTCACCCAAGTGCTACACCTCACCTCAAAATCCCAAACAAAACTTATTTCTGTATCTGTGATGGTGAGATTGATCGCTGTTTTCAATTTATTAGTAAATGCCTAGGAAGTCACTAGAACACGTGGTAGGCATGTCTGTGAGCAAATTCCCAGAGTTAGATCACGAGGGCTGCAGGCTCCATTGAATGAAGCCCCTGATGGATTCATCTTACTATGGCATTATTGGGAGGTGAAGAAGTGTAGGAGGTAGGACCTGGCTGAGGTAGAGAGGTCACTGGGGACCCGTCCCTAGTATATATCTTGCCTTGTCGAATTCCTGAGTCCTCTTTTTTTTTGGCTTCCTGGCTGTCATGGTGGTAGCTGCTGTGTTCTGCCATGTCCTCTGACCATAATGAATGGAACCCTCCAGAAGTGTAAAGCAAAAGAAATCTTTGCTCCTCTAAGTTGTCTCTCTGAGGTCACAGTGATGACAACTGGCCAGTATACCAAAGCCTTTTTTCCTTAAACAAGTTGTATATCAACGACTCTATCCCCATTCTCCCAGTCACCAAACTTGACACTGTGAGTTATTTACATGTGTGTATACACACACACATACACACACACACACACACACAGATACAGACATAGACATATATTTTTGAAACTCCACAGCATTAATTTGTTCTCTCTCCCACAATTCTGTGGGTCATTCGGGCCCAGATGACTGCTTCTTGTTGCCTTGTCTTCAGAGGACTGACGTTAGGCGTGCGCCTGAGACTCACCTCTAGACTTGGTTGGACTAGAACTCGTATGGCTGGTGAATGACCTGACCGGGAGCTCGGCTAGGTGGCTTGGGCTTCTCACAGAACTTTCCTGGAGTCTGAATGAACCAGCCGTGGCTAAGTGTGCGTCTTTGGTAACTGGGTGGCCTCACTGGGGACTATGTTAAGTAGCTCTGTTGTATCAGTGACAGACACTTAAACAGCAGATAGTCGGAAATGCTTCTTTTGGCTCAAGGCTTCATGGGTGACACGGTGAGGGCCTAGAACACAAGAGAGCTCAAGGAAATCTCCCAGGGACTCACTTCCTCCAGCTAGGCCACACCTCCTAATTTTCACCGTCTCCCAATAATGCTGTTGTATGATGACTCCATGAAAGGGTTCACCACTCATTATGTGAGGGGCTAAAGGTGTGCATTATTGATTGATATATATTTATTTTAAAATGTTAGGCTTATTGATTCTAATAGGCTTATTTATTTTATGGGTAGGAGTGTTTGTCTGCATGTGTAAGTCCACAGCACATGCATGTCTGGAGCCCTCTTAAGATGTTTCTTAATTTAGCCAAATTGACAAGATGGCCACCGCGGGTACCATCTTTAGAGACAAATGACCACATCTGGGCCTTTCACCCCTTTGTTTCCTTCTTTAGTCATCTCCCATTTCTCAGATCTATGCTCCACTGTCCTCGACTCTCAGATCCACCCCACTATTCAGGTTCCAGCCGTGCTCCCATCTGGGTGCTCCTGCATCGTTGCCACCACCTCCCGGTGCTGCCTTGTGCCTGGATTTCTCCTCTTCAATCTGTGTAGACTTCCTCCCCAACAGTGAGTTTTTTAAAAAAGAAAGAAAGAGAGAGAGAGAGAGAGAGAGAGAGAGAGAGAGAGAGAAAGAAAAGAAGCCTTATATTAAGAAATACAATTGAGGGCTGTCGAGGTGGCTCATGGGTTAAGGTACTTGCTGTCAAGCCTGACAGCCTAAGTTCAAACCTCTGGGACCTACAGGCAGAAGGAAAGGACTGAATCCTGCAAACTGCTCTCTGAACTCCATTCCAGCACCTTGGGATGTTCCTCAACATGCATGTGCACACATGTGCAAACACACACACACACACAAAATAAATAAAATGCTTAAAAAGAGATGCAACTGTATACAGAAAAGCTCACCAAATATAAATGTATAACAGAAGCTGCCTATGACCATAAGAAATAAAACATTGTCAGCACCTAATACCCCCGTACCATATCCTATATGGATAATACCCCTGGCCCACACCAGAAACATGTGTTTTCTTGACTTTTATGGAAACGACACTACACTTTGTTTCAGCCTTTTACCACCTAACTGTCTGTCTTTAAAATATAGTTTAGTCTTGTTTGCTTCATTTTTTTTTATATAAACAAAATTATACAAGATCTAGGTTTTTGTGCCCAAGTCTTCATATTCTTAGTGTGAACCACTATAAAGTGTGAGTGTTCATGGCCCGGGAATGTGCATTCCTGTTGCCTCAAATTCCACAGTCCACCATGGAAGTAGTTACCTGGGTTTTTGTTTGTTTGTTTGGTTGGTTGGTTTTTTTGTTTTGTTTTGTTTTGTTTTTGCTTTTGGTATTTAGTGAGACAGTTCTCACTATATAGCTCTGGCTGTCCTGGAACTCACTTTGTAGACCAGGCTGGCCTTGAACTCACAGAGATCTGCCTGCTTCTACCTCCTAAGTGCTGGGACTAAAGGTGTGCACCACCACACTCAAGGGTTACCTGAGATTTTACTAGTTGCAGAATCAAGAGAATCATATATCAAGGCATTTACCAAATACATTGTCAGGAACCTCAGCTAGACAATTACAGTAAAGTAGCCCAGAGGGAGCCGGGAGAGCAACACCTGCAGCCTTGGGTGTTACTAACAGCATCCTTCAGCTGTTGCATTCCCGAGAGTTGGAGACAAGCTTGGTCTTCATCGAGACCAAGAAAGTTGAGGTTACACAGTGGGATCTTTGCGGGGCGCCGCCTCGCCGAAAAGGAGAACGCCACGCTTCAGGATTCTTCTGGCAGCATTTTTATTACAGCTCTTTTAGTGTTACAGCTCTCTTAGATGGTAGTGAGGCGAGGGACCCCAAGCCCCAAAAGCTAGTGGCTTATATAGCGCTTTAGGAGATGTGCCGCACACTCATTGGCTCTTATGATGTCGCCAAATTAGCGCCTTGCGCAGGCGCACATTCAAGCAAGGCTCGCAAGAAGAACCAGGAAGCAGGAAACCGGCGCCATCTTCCGATGGCGGACGCGGCTCCTAACAGATCTTGTCTCAAAAATACCATAAAATACATTTTAAAGATTTTTGATAGTTCCAAGGATGAGAGGCCAGATATGGGAGGGCAATGCAAGGGACTGAAAATAGCCCAGGATGGTTGGGCTCTGGTCTGCAACATTGTAACTCTCCATAATCTTGAGGTCCCTCATTTGACCTTGGGGAATGCTTGCCACAGATGTTGCTTTCGCTTTCCTTAGACTTTCAGTTTCCAGTATTCTGTATTAAATTCCACTTTCTGATGTTTCTACTTCTGTGCTCATGAGCAAGGCTGGCCTCAGAGGCTTTTTGTTTGGTTGGTAGGCGTTTGTTTTGCTTCTGTCTTTGGCTTTGGCATTAAGGTAATACCAGCTGTACACATTAAAGCACTCTGCCTTTCTACCTTCTGGAAGATTATGTAGAATTGGTGCTGAATATTTTAGTGTTTGGCAAATTTCTTTAGTGAAACCATCTGGTCCTGATGAATTCTTTTTTCACTGCCTTCACTGCTGCTATTTGGCTCACCTACAGTTAAGCTTTGTGACTTTGACGTATCATACTTGGTATTCTATAATATGCTGTATCCTTTCCTATGTCTGGTCATTTTTTTGTGTTCTCAAGTCTGCTTTACCTGATGTTGATATAAGTTTTGCTCTTTTTTGATTGTTTTTATGATATGTATATGTATCTTCCCTTTTACATTCAGCATGCCGCTGTTATTTGATATGCAGTGACTCTATTGTAGATGGATTTTAGCTAGGTCTTACCTCCCCCCCCCACCCCAACCTAACCTATTTAATCTATTTATTTAGGCCATTTACATTTGCTGTAATAACCGGCATGCTATGGCTTGAGTTTGCCATTTTATTTCCTGTATTTTTCTTTGTCGTTTTTTTCTTTGTCGTTTTTGTTTCTCTGTTTTCATTTTTCTGATTTTTAAACTAATTACTTACACTTCTCGTAAGAGTCCATTTGACTCATCTACAATGTTTTCAGTGTATCTATTTATAAAGGTTTTTGCTGGCTGTTTTAGGAATTGTGTTATGTATAGCCTTTCACTACTTACTGCTTTTGGGTTTTGACTAGTTCAAATAATCTGCACAAATATCATCTCACATCTTTTTAACTCCCCACGTATGATTGTATTAAATATTCCCCATTTCTACATTTATGATCACATTGGATATTATAATTTTGTGTACATTTAGTTTTATTGTAACAAAGTAACTTGTTCACTTTTTAAAAAAGAATTATTTATTTTATGCATATGAGTACACCACCATTGCTCTCTTGAGATACACCAGAAGAGGGCATCAGATCCCATTACAGATGGTTGTGAGCCACCATGTAGTTGCTGGGAATTGAACTCAGGACCACTGGAAGAGAATTCAGTGCTCTTAACTACTGAGCCATCATCCAGCCCAACTTGCTCACTTTTAATATTTAAAACCAAGATCACTGCAGGCTTGTAATTTCACCTACTTTTAGATCACAGATGCTCTAGCTGTTGTCCACCTCCCACCTCTACCCCCAAATCAAGCCTTGCCCTACACTAGCTCTTTCTCTGGGACAGAATTGATTAGAAAGAACTTTGAACTGTGGCCTTGCACCCCCTCTCCCTTGTGACTGCAAAATAAATTCATGGTCCCACCTAGGGCCTGCTTTCCGAGTCGTTTAGCATACAGGCTAGGTCAGGCTAGGTCACTTGGTGTGACGCTTCTTCCATCCCCCACAGCCTTCTTTGTTCTCTGGAATGGAGGGTCTATCTCTCTCTTTAGGGATCGCTCATGCCTCACATGGTGTTAGCCCTCCTAATAAAGCTCCTCTTTGGACTGACAGCCTGCTCTTCCCCTGCAGAACCCTGTCTCCTAGAAGCCTCTTTTCTCTTCTGAAGGGTGATCTTGCAGCAGCTCAATGATTTTCCATGAACTGACCGTTAAGTTATATCATGCTGGAGACTATGGCAGGACAGCGGCAAGTTCAAGGCAACTTAGAAAGACCCTGTCTCAGAAAGCATCCTTAGTGGAAAAAAACAGTGCTGGTGCTGACAGCGGTCTTGTCTAACATTCACAAGGCCTTGAGCTTTACCCAAGTTACCTTTTGTTTTTCATACAAAAATGAAAAACAAACAAACAAACAAAAAAAACCCTCCATAGAGTCAGCATGTCCACTTACCCCCACCCAAACATCTCAAATTCACCTTTTGCTGGTTCTTTTTCTTTTCTTTTTTAAAGAATTATTTATTTTATTTATATAAGTACACTATCACTGTCTTCAGACACAGCAGAAGAAGGCATCCGACCCCATTGCAGATGATTTTCTTTGAGCCACCAGGTAGTTGCTGGGAATTGAACTCAGGACCTCTGGAAGAGCAGTCAGTGCTTTTAACCACTGAGCCATCTCTCCAGCCCAAAATGTATAGCCCAGGCTGGCCTCGAACACGTGATCCTCCTGCCTCTGCCTCCTTTAGCAGATCCTACCAGAGTACACTACCACAACTGGCTTGTTGGTTTTTTACAACCACATTTGTAAACACTTTTCTTTTTTAATTAAAAAAGAGAGAACATAGACATTTTAGCACATGCTATATATAGCCACAGAGACTCTGTTGGCCATTCGAGTTTCCTCAGTTGAGAATTCTTTGTTAAGCTCTATACGCCATTTTTAAATAAGGTTATTTGGTTGTCTGGAGTCTAATTTCTTGAGTTCTTTGTATATATTGGATATTAGCCCTCTATCAGATATAGGATTGTTAAAGATCTTTTCCCAATCTGTTGGTTGCCATTTTGTCCTATTGACAGTGTCCTTTGCCTTACAGAAACTTTGCAATTTTATGAAGTCCCATTTGTCAATTCTTTTTTTTTTTTTTTTTTGGTTTTTCAAGACAGGGTTTCTCTGTATAGCCCTGGCTGTCCTGGAACTCACTCTGTAGACCAGGCTGGCCTCGAACTCAGAAATCCGCCTGTCTCTGCCTCCCAAGTGCTGGGATTAAAGACGTGCGCCACCACTGCCCTGCTCATTTGTCAATTCTTGATCTTAGAGCATAAGCCATTGTTGTTCTGTTCAGGAACTTTTCCCCTGTGCCCAAGTATTTGAGATTCTTCCCCACCTTCTCTTCTATTAGTTTCAGTGTATCTGGTTTTATGTGGAGGTCCTTTATCCACTTGGACTTCAGCTTTGTACAAGGAGATAAGAATGGATTGATTTGCATTCTTCTACATGTTATCCTCCAGTTGAACCAGCACCATTTGTTGAAAATGCTGTCCTTTTTCCCCTGGACAGTTTTAGCTCCTTTGTCAAAGATCGAGTGACCATAGGTGTGTGGGTTCATTTCTGGGTCTTCAATTCTATTCCATTGATCTTCCTGCCTGTCTCTGAACCAATACCATACAGTTTTTATCACTATTGCTCTGTAGTACAGCTTGAGTTCAGGGATGGTGATTCCTCCAGAAGTTCTTTTATTGTTGAGAATAGTTTTCGCTATCCTGGGTTTTTTTTTTTTTTATTCCAAATAAATTTGAGAATTTCTAACTCTGTGAAGAATTCGCTTGGGATTTTAATGGGGATTGCATTGGATCTGTAGATTGCTTTTGGCAAGATGGCCATTTTTACTATATTAATCTTGCCAATCCATGAGCATGGGAGATCTTTCCATCTTCTGAGATCTTCGTCAATTTCTTTCTTCAGAGACTTGAAGTTCTTATCATACAGATCTTTCACTTGCTTGGTTAGATTCACACCAAGGTATTTTATATTATTTGTGAGTATTGTGAAGGGTGTCATTTCCCTAATTTCTTTTTCAGCCTGTTTGTCTTTCACATAGAGGAAGGCTACTGATTTGTTTGAGTTGATTTTATAACCAGCCACTTTGCTGAAGTTGTTTATCAGGTTTAGGAGTTCTCTGGTGGAAGTTTTGGGGTCACTTGAGTATACTATCATATCATCTGCAAATAGTGATATTTTTACTTCTTCCTTTCCTATTTGTATCCCTTTGACTTCTTTTTGTTGCCTAATTGCTCTGGCAAGGACTTCCAGTACTATATTGAATATGTAGGGAGTGGGCAGCCTTATCTAGTCCCTGATCTTAGTGGGATTGCTTCAGGCTGAAAAGCACCTAAAGAAATGTTCAGCATCCTTAGTCATCAGGGATATGCAAATCAAAACAACCCTGAGATTCCACCTCACACCAGTCAAAATGGCTAAGATTAAAAACTCAGGTAATAGTAGATGCTGGCGAGGGTGTGGAGAAGAGGAACACTCCTCCATTGTTGGTGGGACTGCAAGATGGTGCAACCACTTTTGAAATCAGTCTGGTGGCTCCTCAGAAAATTAGACATAGCATTACCTGAGGACCCAGCTATACCACTCCTGGGCATATACCCAGAAGATGCTCTAACATATAACAAGGACACATGCTCCACTACGTTCATAGCAGTCTCATTTATAATAGCCAGAAGCTGGAAAGAACCCAGATGTCCTTCAACAGACGAATGGATACAGAAAATGTGGTACATTTACACAATGGAGTATTACTCAGCTATTAAAAACAATGAATTTGAGAAATTCCTAGGTAAATGGATGAAACTAGAAAATATCATCCTGAGTGAGGTAACCCAATTACAAAAGAACACACATGGTATTCACTCACTGATTATTGGATATTAGCCCAGAAGCTTGAAATACCCAAGATTCAACTCACAAACCACATGAAGCTCATGAAGAAGGAAGACCAAGAAGGGCGCTTCAGTCCTTCTTAGAAGGAGCAACAAAATACTCAAGGGAGCAAATATGGAGACAAAGTGTGGGACATAACCTGAAGGAGGGGCTGTCTGGAGACCATTCCACCTGGGTATCCATCCCATGTGTAGTGACCAAAGGTAGACGATGGTGTGGATGTCAGGAAGTGCATGCTGACAGGAGCCTGATATAGCTGTCTCCTTAGAGATCTGCCAGAGGCTGACATATTCAGAGCCGGATGCTCACAGCTAACCATTGAACTGATCACGGGGTTCCCAATGGAGGAGTTAGAGTGAAGACTGTTGGAGCTGAAAGGGTTTGGGACCCCATGAGGAGAGCAACAATACCAACCAACCAGAGCTCGCAGGGTCTAATCCACCAGCCTGGGAGCACATAGGGAGGGACCCACTGCTCCAGCTGTATATGTAGGGGAGGATGGCCTTGTCGGGCATAGGTGGGAGAAGAGATCCCTGATCCCATGAACGCTGGACGCCCAGGGTGGGAGAATTCGAGGGCAGGGAGGTGGGGGGGGGGTAGGTAGCAGCACATCCGCAGAGAAGCAGGAGGAAGGGTGATGGGATAGGGGGTTCCTGGGCAGGGGCAGGGGTAAGGGGATAACATCAGAACTGTAAATAAAATATCCAATAAAAAGAGAGAGAGAGAGAGAGAGAGTGAGAGAGAGAGAGAGAGAGAGAGAGAGAGAGAGAGAGAGAGAGAGAGAGAGAGAGAGAGAGAGAGAGAGAGAGAGAGAGACTCTTTTGGGCCAAATACAAAGAGAAAGGAGGAGAAAAACATAGCCTTCTATGCAATACTATCCAGGAGTCGACCACCCATCCCACCCTATCCCCATCCCCGCCCCCCGCTCTCCAAGGCAGCAAGGTGAGCAGCAGATTCTTCCAGAGAAAGAGCATGATGGTGAATTGGCTAGATATAATTTTTACTAGGAAAGGATGCAAATGATTTTTAGACTAGAAAGAGATTCTTTTCCCATTATAGTCTGCTCAAGGTTTTCCCCTAAAATAAGTTGAGAGCCATAGAGTTGAGAGGACTGATCCTAGGAAGGTGTGACCAGATCTTACAATGTGAGTGGGCAGCATCCATCCGTTTTCTTTCTCCTCTTCCTCCCCGCATCTTCATCTTCCTCTGTTCTCAGCCTTTCTCCATTAGATTCTCCCGATTCTTTCCCTTTATCATGGTCATCTATGTCAGTTGTCTTCCATCCCGGCAGTATCCATATCAGGAACCAAATACTGCATAGATCTGACCGTGCATCCTCCTCAATGAACTCCGTCTGCGCCTGCTTTACATGGTCAGCGTGATGGCCCACATTGTTAACTTGATGGGACCTAGACTCTCCAAGGGGAGAAGGCTCGGACACCTACCTATTCGATCAACTAAAAAACAAAGCCCGCGGAGCACTAGCTGTCATGGCTCTTCCCTGACTGGATACAATGTGACCAGCTGCCTCCGCACCTGCCACCATGCTTCCCCAACAGGATGGATTCGCTCCTCTCAAAGCCCCTCCTTCATTCAGTTGCGTTGTTCAGGTATCTCTTGCAGCAATAAGACAAGCAACTAATACAGTCAGTAAACCATGGAAAGAAGCGCCCTGACTCTTTCTTCCTGCCTTATGTTCTCTCTGTGTCTCTGTGTCTCTATTGTTTCTCTCGAGTGTGTGTCTGCGTGCATGCGTGCGTGCGTGCGTGCGTGCCTGCGTGTGTGTGTGGGGGCACATATGTGTGTGAGCTCACGGATGTGGAAGAATCATGCTTGATCACCTTCTTCCTTTTTCCATAAGGTGCGTCTCTCATTCAAACCTGGAGCTCACCCATGTGACTACTTCTGCTAACTAGCTTGCTCTGTAAATCCCTGGTCTCCACTTTCTGAGGCCAGGATTACAAGCAGATCACCATGCTCACTCAATGTTTACGTAGACTCTGGGATCTGCACTCCAGCCTTCAGACTTCGTAGCAACTGTTTAACTACTACTGAGCAATCCCCCGGCCTTTAGACAGTCTTACTCTGTGGTCCAAGCGCACAGTAATCCTCCTCAGGGTTCAGAGTGCTGGGATTACAGGCATGAGTCACCATGACTATCTCCTTTTCTTTGTTAAAAAGTAATTTCCTAGAGCGATGGTTCAGTGGTTAGGAGCTCAAATTGCTCTTACAGAGGACTTGAGTCCCCAGGACCCACCCCGGGCAACTCCCAAGCCCAGCACTCCAGCTCCAGCTATCCTGACATTCCCTACCACCCCCCAACTCCTCACATACACACATAATTAAAAAAAAATATGTTTTCAAAAAGTTTGTTTTCTGCTTAAGGACTCAATAGGAATGAGAGGTCTGAGGTTAATATATGAGTTTTCTTTTCTCTGAGAATACTTTTGTTTTCTCTCCATCCCTGTAAGATGTTTTCTTTGGGTCACTGGATGTAGAATTCTGGGTTAACAGCTCCATTCTGTGTTTCTTTCAGTTTGATTGGTTTTAGAATTAACTTTTTGAGATAGAGTCTCTCTGTGTAGATAAAGTGGACTTGAATTCTTGATTTTCTCCCCTCTCTTTCCCAGGTCCTAGCATTACAAGTGTGCACCCAGAAGGCACAGGTGTTTGAAAATATTTTTTAAATAATTCTAACATCTTTGTCCTTTTGGTGATTGCCTTTTTTTTTTCCATTCAAATTTGAGATTTTTATGAGTGTTTTTTCAACAGTGAATGCTGTTTCGATTTGATTGGCAAGTATATATTTGTGTCTATGCAGACTCTTTCTTCTCTGTGGCCTCTATTTTTGTTGGCTTCCTCTGGTACAATTTCAGGAGGCAAACAGGGTCACCCTCTCACTGCTGACAGATGGAAGCAGGAGGCCAGGTTTCCTATGGGAACAGACTTTTCATTTCTGCTGAACAGTGGACAGAGTTCCGTGGCTCCACAAGGTATCCCCTGAGACCACCCTCAGTGTATATGAGTGTCCCATTCTTGGCCCAGTGTGACCTCTGCTGACAACAGAGGGTGACAAGGTTGTTGTAGGAGTGTTCTGACTCCCCAGTGGGTATCCTCTGACATCAGCCTGGAGAGGTATTTGGGGTTCTTGTTGCAGTTGGGCCAAGGAAGAGGGCTAAGCTCCCCGTCTGGCTTCTGCAGATAAGAGGGGCATTTGGGTAGAGCAGTGTGGCTAGACAGCCTCTTCCTTGGAATAGTTGTCTAGAGAGAGCAGGTCTGCTGTTTTATCTATGTCAGTTGGAATTTCTGGGTTTTGGCTTCTTCAGAGTATTGACAGGAAAAGGCAAAGGCAAGCCCAGGGCAGGTGGGAGTGTGTGTTATCTTGTTGTCCCTTGAATCTCAAGGTCCCTCATCTGCCTGCCTTTTCTCTCTATGTTTCAGAGTCTTCTGTTACATGCATTGAGCTCTGCAATTAGCATTGTAGTTCATAGGAAAGATAAGGACAAGTGTATCAAGCTTCCTGAAGTAAGTACCCCCCACAATGTTTTTAGCATGTAAAATGATTCGTGATAGTTTAACTTGTTATTTTCTAATGTTTCAATAGAGCAAAAGAAAACTACAAAGTGGCTGGAGAGGTGACACAGCACTGGCTACTCTTCTTGAGGACCCAAGTTCGATCCCCACCACTCAATCTGTTACTCAAATTCCAGGGGATCCAATTCCTTTTTCTGGCCTCCTCAGCACCAGGCACACAAGTAATGCACAAAACACACAGCAAAATGCCCATATACATACAAGAAAAAAAAAGATACATGATAAGGGAAAGCTGTTCTTGGAATTTTGAATTTTATCTTTTTCTGTTACTACTGTTTCTAGTGAGACTAACGGGGACACTGTTTCTAGTTATAGAAACAGTGTTACTGTTTCAGATGATAAATAGTACAAAACTGTTGCAAGTGTCCACCTGGACACTGCTGCATGCCTTCTGACATGTTCCAGGTAGGCTAATCTAAGCTATGATTTTTAATAGTTAAGTGTATCAAATTCATGCACACCCTACCCCATGTTATATAAGGAGCAGCAAAGCAAAGAGGAATGGGGGTATGATCTCAAAAAAAAAAAAATGGTTTGGATTTGCTTGAGATAGTCTTCCTATTAGTCCAGGCTGACCTGACACTCATGATTCACCTGACAGCTTTCCCAACACTGCCTTCTCAGGCCTGCTCCACAATGCTCAGGCAGTGAATGCTTTGTTGATACTTTAGATATACAACAGGATTATTAGAGCATAACTTTGCTGTACATTGAGGAGCAGCTGTACTGCTTAGTTTTTGTCAACATGACACAAGCTCAGGTCATCTGGCAAGAAAGAACCTCAACTGAAAAAAAAAAATGCCTCCATCATATTAGCCTGTGGGTCATTAGACAAGATTGGCTTATCTGTGGGTCTTTTTTTTGATGAATGATTGACATGGTGGGAACCAGAACACTGTGCCACCCTTGGGCAACTGGTCCTTGGTTGCATAAAAAAAAGCAGGCTAACTAAGCCATAGGGAGCAAGCCATTAGGGCAAGCCAGTGAGCAGCACTCCTCCATCGGCTCTGCTTTGGTTCCTGCCTCCAGGTTCCTGCTTGAGTCCCTGCCCAGGCATTCCTTAATTGACGATGGACGTGTAAGCCAAATAAAACCTTCTCTCCCTGTGGCAATCATCGGGGAATGGCACTACTTGAGAGGAATTACAGGGTATGGTCTTGTTGGATGAAGTGTATCACTGGGAGTGTGGGCTTTGGAGTTTCAAAAGCTCAAGCTGGCACAGTGTCTGGCTCTTCCTGCTGCCTGCAGATCAAGACCTAGAACTCCCAGCTAGTTCTCCAGCAACACGCCTGCCTGCATGCTACCATGCTACCCTGCCATGATGAAAACGGACTAAACCTTTGAAACTGTAATCAAGCTTCAATTAAATGCTTTCCCTGATAAGAGTTGCTGTGGTCATGGTGTCTCTTGTCCCAGCGATTGTCACAGCAATAGAGCACTGACTAAGACACCCCCTAAGTTGCTTTTGGTCATGGTGCATATGAAAGCAATAGAAAGCGAGCTAGGATAGGACTCTGAACATCTTGGTAGTGATATGAGCTCCATTTTGCACACTGATAGCAGCAAACATCTTAAGAGAATCTTTGGCATTGATTCATATGGCCTGGTTTGACAGTATATACCTATAAATCACAGTATGTAGACAGCTGAAGCAGGAAGATTATGAGTTTGTTAGCCTGGGTTAAGTAGTGTGCTTCAGGTCAGCCTGGGATATATATAGCAAGACCTTGCATCAAATAAATGAATAAATAATAGAACCATTGTACCACCCATCACTTTGTAGAGTCCAGAACTGCATATGAGGGCACCACTCAATTATCATCAGGTAAGCTTCTTGTGGAAGACGTTAATGAACAGAGACGCTCTTCTGGTCAATATGAAAAGAACAAGAAACTGTAGAGTACTCATTTCTAAAGGAAATAGACAAATCACATTCCTCCTTGCAAGACTCAAGGCTCTGCATGGAAGAGCAGGTGGGTAACTTCAAGAAAACAGTGCTTTGGGGCTATAAGAGGGCAGATGCATATATGAACTCATGACAAGACCTTCACAAGCTCAAGACAAACAAAATCCAAGAATGGGGGTGGAGAGAGGGGACACAAACTCCTACGACAAATTGAGGCACCATTGACATTTGATAACAGAGGAAGGAGACTCAGTTTTCTTTAGCACTGTGATCCTATAGGTCAACCACACTCCAGGGCCCCACTCCCAAGAACAGCTGAACAACAGATACTGGACTCAGAGGGAGACAAAGAGGAAGAGGAGTAGAAGAAAAGGAAGAGAGAGAGAAGAAAGGAGGAGAAAGAAAAGAAGAGGAGTAGAAGAAGAGGGAGAGGAGAAAAGGAGGAGGAGAAGGAGGAGGGGAGGAAGAAGGAAGACGGGAGGAGATAAAAAGGAGGAGGAAGAGGAAGCAGAAGCAGGAGAAGGAACAAGAGAGAGAAGAAGGAAAAGGAGGAGGAGGAGGAGAAGGAGGAGGAAGAGGAGGAGGAGGAGAAGGAGGAAAAGGAGGAGGAGGAGAAGGAGGAGGAAGAGGAGGAGAAGGAGGAGGAAGAGGAGGAGGAGGAGAAGGAGGAAGATTGTGAGTTTGTTAGCCTGGGTTAAGTAGTGTGCTTCAGGTCAGCCTGGGATATATATAGCAAGACCTTGCATCAAATAAATGAATAAATAATAGAACCATTGTACCACCCATCACTTTGTAGAGGAAGAGGAGGAGGAGGAGGAGAAGGAGGAAGAGGAGGAGGAGGAGGAGGAGGAGAAGGAGGAGGAGAAGAAGGAGGAGGAAGAGGAGGAGGAGGAGGAGGAGGAGGAGGAGGAGGAGGAGAAGGAGAAGGAGAAGGAGAAGGAGAAAAGTCTTCAAATTGTGTGAGTAGAGAAGGTAGACCTGGAGAAAGTTTCAGGGGATGACTGCTAGGACGTGATTATCATCACCGCTAAACAAACATCTCCATGCTTGTAACGAGGCATACTTTCGCAATTACATCTCATTTATAAGTCACAATAGAAATAGCAGATCAAGTAAAATTCGTTTAATTATCCCTCTGTCCTGGTTTGCCTTAACATTGGGTATAATACAGCCTGGAGTCATCTCAGAAGGAAGCCTCAGTTGAGGAATTGCCTACCTCAGGTTGAGCTGAGGGCATTTCTGTGGAGAACTGTCTTAATTATTAAATGATTCAGAAGGGTCTAGATATTGTAGGCTACACCATCCCTAGACAGGTGTCCTGGCATCTAAGAAAGCTAGTTAAGCATGGGTCTGTGTGTAAGCCAGAGAGTAAGGCAGCAAACAGCATTTCCCTATGGTTCCTCCCTTGAGTTCCTGCCCTGACTTTCTTTGATGATGGGTTGTGACCTGGAAGTGTAAGCCAACTTGCTTCTAATTGGAATATTTTATCACAGCAACAAAAATCAAACTAGAACACAGTCTAAAGAGCTTGTCAGTTTATGTTCCAACTGATCATGCATCAAAGGGTTTATTTTCTTCTGCTGGGCATGATCGATGTTTTATATTTCTTGTCAATAACAGATAAGACATTGCTGAGGGGTAGATATTAAGATCAAAATTAAATGCCAAGATTCACAGTTCTTACTCCCTTGCATTTGGTCTGACAGAGAGAGTCCCTTCATCCTTATATGTTTAGTGTTTTTCATTATTGGTTTATCAGCTTGTTCTATGATAGCTTGGAAGTTTAACAACCAATCTGCTTCTGGGACTCAAGAGAATCACAACTCACCTTAACATCTGCTTTTATACTTCAATCATATTCAGCCCTTCAAGCATTTTGTTTAATAAAATATACCCTAACAGCCACATCCCTTGTGACTGAGCCAATACTGATGAGAACACAGTGCACACTTCATTGGATGTTTGGTCTATGAGTGGCTTCCTGAGCTAATGGGTAAAAAGGAAAAAACAGGTCATGCTCTACACAACCCGAACAGTTTCCTCAGATGATCTCATGGTGGACTTTCCCTCTGATCTGGTTCCATTCATCCTAACAGCAACCTGCTAATCCTTCTAGAAGGGCAGAGTGCAAAACTCTTTAAACTGCTTCAGGCAGAAATGTCATAGTTGAATATCAACTGAGCTCTGTGTTGTACCTGGCTTCCCAGACTACCGTGAGCGTGTCCTGTAGGAACATGTTTATTTACAGATATAGGTGATAAATTAAAAACTCCCACATTAGAACATACCTAAAAAGCAGTGTCAGACTTTTAAAACTGATCACACGGGTGCTTGGAGTGCAGTTCAATTGATAGAATGCTTACCTAGCTTGCCTAAAGATCTGGGCTCAGTTCCAAATGCAACATAAAACTGGATATTGCATGTATGCCTCCATTCCCAGTACTTGGGAGGAGAATCAAAGGTTCAAGGTCTTCCTCAGCTAGTTTGAGGTCAACTTGGGCTATATAAGAACCAGTCTAAATAAGTAGATAAAATAAAAATAAATATACACGACCACTATCACTATTCCCATAATGAAATGCTAATGATCACAGCTGTCTTTGCAATTTTCCTTTAAGCTATAAAAATCATCAACTATCTGCCAGGAGCAAATCTCGAGACTTTGCTTACAGGTATCTGTTGCTCAACCCTCTAAAAAGTAGCCAAGGGCATGCTCACCACAGACATGATGCGTAGGAGGTAAGGAAAGCAAGACACAGAGGAGGAAGGAAGAACATGGGAAAGGGGCCTGGGAATATATTATTAGTTTCATGTTACTATGCTGCCCAGCATGTGTGAGTCTCTGAAACCCCCAGGGTTATTCTTCGTATGAGCCTGTGCATATATAAAAGAAAGAAACAGGAAGGAAGGGTAGGGCTGAGGGTATAGCTCAGTGGTAGTGCATTTGCCTGCCATGCACAAAGCCCTGGGTTCAATCCCCAGCACTCCCCAAACAAAATAAGTAACAACCACCAGTTAGTAGGGAAAGCCAGGCTGAAAAACATAGAGCCAGCATGGGGAAGTGGGAGATAGGTAGTTATTTTCCAATTCATGTTCCTCCAGCCAAATTTATTTCACCATTACATAGGTTATATGTCTCTCTATTTATTTGCTTTCAGAGTTATTTTAGACTAATTTTTGAGAATTTAACGGAGAGAGAGGCTAGTTACTTTTGTGCTGTTGTGACTACAATACCTGGTAGGGTATATGTAGTCCATCATGGTCAGAAGGCATAGCAGCTGAGACTGGCTTCATTTGATACAGAAGTTTGCACAGTGACTTCCTTGTGTCTCCACAAGTCAGAAATCAGAGAGCTCAGGCCCGAAACAGGGTTGGACTATAACCTTCAAGACCCTCCCCCAGTCAATCCACTTCTATAAGGAAAGACCCATCTCCTGAAGATTTCATAGCGAGAGGGGCATAGTAGTGTATATACCATAGTGGTGTGTATAATCCAAGCACATGGGAGGAAGAGGCAGGTGGATCTCTGTGAGTTTAAGGCCAGCCTGACTCTGGGAGTGTGTAGTGCAGCCTGAAATGTCTTCAAGGTGTCTTTTTACTGTTCTGATGCAAAGCACTTGCCTTCTCTTTAACAGAACTAATCCTCTTTCTCTCAAGGGTTTACTGATCTTTACTTTCCACGTATGAATGTTTTACCTACAGGTATGGATATGAACAATGTGTATGCCTGCTGCTCACAGAAGTGTCAAGTCCCCTGGATCTGGAGTTAGAGATGGCTGTGAGCCACCACGTGGGTGGTGGAAACTGAACTTGTGTCTTCTCTTAACTGCTCATCCATTGTTTCATCCCCATACCGCTCATCTCTTACCGCTCATCTCTTTAACAACTGCTCTGTCACAATTTTAAGTGGGGCTCCTTTTCTGGCCACATGGCGTGGTTCTTATAACATTTTGCCCTGCTTTTGCTTCCAGTTGTCACTATAAACCTGGCTAGCTGTGACAGATAATAACCGTGCCACAGCCTGAATCTATGCTGTTTTAAAATTCCTTCCATCAAATCTAATCCATTAATACTTAGCTGCCCTCAAACTTTCCATACGTGGACAAAATGTAGACTTTGTTTTGTTTTGGGCTTGTGGTTTTTGTTTGTTTGTTTGTTCTGTTTTGTTTTCTTTTGGTTGATTTGACTTCTGTTTTGCATAATTTTTATTTTGTTTTGTCTGCAGTCTAAACCTCATGAGTATGGTCTACTACCTGAATCTCTGTTGGCATTCTGATCTTCCACACACATACCACAATAACTATCCGTCTCTGTCTACAGCCTTCTACAGCTTCTCTCACCAGCATCTCCAAACAACTCAAAAATTCCTCCCACAACCACTTCCAGAAGCCTAAGAACCACACAGTTAGTCACAGTCATGCAACCCCACTCTTGATACCAACTTTCTGTGTTAGTGACTTTTGCATCACTGTAAGCTTGATACCTCATAGAAACTACTAAAGAGAGGAAAGATTAATTTTTGGCTCATGGTTAAAGGAGCTTTCAGTTCACTGTGGTGAGGAGGGTATGGCAAAGCAGTCCAGTGCATGTCAGTTCAATGAAGGCTGTTCATGCTACAATAGACCAGGAAGCAAAGGCACAAGGCAGGACTAGGTGTGGGTATAAGCTTCAAAGACCCAACTCCAGTGACCTGCTCCTGCCAGGCAAACTCCAACTCCCAAAGGTTCCACAATCTCTCTAATGGTGCCACTAGCCAAAAAACAGACATAAGTCTGTGGCAGGCAGTTCAGATTCAAACCATAACAATGTAGTCTGTACTGCTTGAATTGTTTCAACCATCTACACTTTTGGTTTTTGTTTTGTTTTGCTCTTTGAGAAAGTGTTTCTTTGTGTAGTCCTGGCTGTCCTGAAAGTAACTCTATAGACCAGGCTGGCCTCAAACTCACAGAAATCCAACTGCATCTGTCTCCCAAGTGGTGGGATTAAAGGTGTGCACCATCACTGTCCAGCCTCTTGGGGTTGTTTGTTTTGCTTGTTTATTTTTCTGAAAAAAAAATTGCCTCACTCAGTGGGCACAGTCATATGTCCAATACATTTAAATGATTTAATCACTTTCAAAATAGTATAGTCTCATAATGTACAAGTTGAGACCTTCATAAGAAAATGAATGCCAGCTGGGTATGGTGGCACACACCTTTAATCCCAGCACTTGGGAGGCAGAGGCAGGCAGATCTCTGAGTTCAAGGCCAGCCTATTCTACAGAGCAAGTTTCCGGACAGCCAGAAGTACACAGAGAAACAGTGTCTCAAAAATAATAAATAAATAAATAAATAAATAAATAAATAAATGGAAGGAGAGAGGGAGGGATGAAGGAAGGACAGAGGGAAGGAAGGAAGGAAAGAAGGAAGGAAGGAAGGAAGGAAGGAAGGAAGGAAGGAAGGAAGGAAGGAAGGAAGGGAAAGACAATTGAGTCTAGAACATTCAGTTGCTTGGACTGATTGAGAAATAGGCAACATAGCCAAAATGGGAAGATGGGAAGTCAAGCCCCACCCTTTCTCTCTCTCTCTCTCTCTCTCTCTCT
>NW_021604590.1:2211545-2264559 GCF_004785775.1 Grammomys surdaster | reverse complement strand
TGTCTGTCTGTCTCTGTGTCTCTGTCTGTCTCTGTGTCTCTGTGTCTCTGTGTCTCTCTCTCACTCTCTCTCTAATATTGGTCATGAATTTGAATTCCTGGGCCTTGCCCACACTAGGAAAGCACTGTGACACTGAGTTAAACTCATGCCCTTCTTTTTCGAGACAGAATCACGTATAATCCCTATGATCCCCCTCCTTAGTCTCCTCAGTGCTGGGATTATAGGCATGTGCCACCCTGTCTGACATGAAGTCAGGTTCTCAGGAGCCCTGGACAGCGTCTAACCATATATCTTGCAGTATCTAGAAAATTATTTCTAAAGGTATCTGAAGTTTCAATCCATTTAGACTTCATTTTCCACTGGCTAATAGTGAAAAGGCTCAAATGCATTGAGATAAAAACCCACGTTCAAACCGCAGACAGTGCCGGTGACCAGACACACCTCAGGTCCTTTGGGGACTATGACGTGCAGTTCCATGTGTCAGTTCACTACAGTGTTCTCAGAACACAAGTGTGGGCTGTTGAGTGGCTTAGAGCACTGCCCCAGGGTAGCTACAAATGGACCTCTTAAGAACGAAACCCAGTAAATCACTAATTTTCAAGTCTTATTTGTTGAAGTGAAACTTGCATTTAGAAATGTTCCGAGCCACAGTGTTCAGCTGAAATCTTCACACACAAACACCTTACACTGGGCCCTGACCTCTACCTAGATAGAGCACCAATTAGACCTCTAGTGCCACTCTGAATAAATATCCAACAGAAGTCTGTAACTGGCTTTAACACTAAAGACTGGTTTTCAAAGCTTATTCTTAATTTTCTTGTTATATTTTTGCTTATCTGATGTGTGTGTGTGTATGTGTCTATGTGTGTGTGTGTCTATATGTGTGTGCCTATGTGTGTATGTGTCCATGTGTATGTGCCTATGTGTGTATGTGTCCATGTGTGTGTGTGCGTGTATGTGTGTATCTATGTGGGTGTGTCTATGTGTGTGTCTATGTATTTGTGTACCTATGTGTGTGTTTGTGTGTCTTTGTGGGTGTGTATCTATGTTTGTGTGTCTGTTTGTGTGTGGTGTGTGTCTATGTGTTTATATGTATGTCTGTGTGTGTGTCTGTGTGTTTGTGTTTGTGTGTCTGTGTGTATGTGTGTACAGGTGGAAGTCAGAGGATAGCCTGCAGGAGTATGTTCTCTCCTTTCTCCATGTGGACCTGGATCAAACTCAGATTGTCAAGTTTCTTCACCATCTCTCACAGGTCCTTTTATTGTTAAAATAAAGCTCATGCAGAGCTGCATTTAAATGTAAGCAAAAAGGGAAAAATTTGTTTTAATCAATTTTGTTCTCTAAAGAAAACCTCTTGCTATCTTTGAACTTATCTTCTGGGCTCACCATGTTCTTTTTGAAAACCATTATGCAAAAGATCTTGGCTTGAATAAAGCTCTTTTAAAGAGAATTTTCCAAGGCTTCTCTACGGTTTATTTATGCTTGAACTTTTCGCATGCTCTAGAGATCAGAGAAAACTTAACAAGGTGGAACAAGGAAATGAATTACAGAAGGATTTGACTTTTTCTTTTTGTCTGAATTCTGTTTTTCCCGCCTGCTCCATCTGCCATCACCTTCCTCAGTATTGGGTTGTAGCTCTGCAAAGTCACAGACGCACATCTCCTGTCTCTGAAGAGTATTGCTGATTTGACATGTAAGAATAAATGGAGGGAGGCTCTGCAGAGATGGTTTAGTATTTCACAACACTTGTTGCTCTTGCAGAAGACCTGGGTTCAGTTCCCAGCACATGCAATATGTAACTCTAGTTCCAGAGGATCTGACACCCTCTCCTCTCTGGCCTCTGTGGGTACTGCATACACATGGTACACAGACATACATGCAGACCAAACCCCTATACACATAAATAAAATAAAAATTAACAATTCTTTTTGTTTTTTAAAGGAAGAATACATACGGGGGACTGTAGAGTTGGAACACAGAGACCACAGGAAGGCGGGGCCTGAACTGATTTTGTTTGGATTTAGGGACTTACTAGAGTCCCAAAGTACCAACTTAAAGATTCTGAAATTGATCTTCCTGCTAAGGTATGACTTTGGTGAAGTCCCAGTGTTCTTGAGAAGGACAGCTTCTGTTTTGGCACCACCAAGCCCGGGGTTCCAGCCTGGCTGTAAGGTGACTTCTTGGGGATCTCTCCATCCACCACTGCTGTTGTCTGTGGGGACTGAGGATATTTCAGTCTAATTCCCTGCATTTCTGGCAGTTCAATACTAGAGAGTCTGCCTACTGTGAGGTTCTAGGTTCTATACCCTGTAATCAAAACACACACACACAGACACACACACACACACAGACACACACACACACACACTATGGTTGGCAAGATGGCTCAGAGGATAAAGGCACTCGCTGTCAAAACTAACAATATGAATTCCATCTTCAGAACCCACATGGAAGGAGACAGAAGGAGAAAACTGACCTCTGACCTTCGCATATGAGCCATGGCACATGACTGTGAGCAAGTAAATAAGTCAATAATTTAAAATAATAATAAAAAATGCTAATATATTCCCTGACACATATTTTTTCTGACAAAAATCTCTGACTACCTCTATATATCCAAAAGTTGGATGGAAACACACACACATACACACACACACAACCACTTGCATGCACAGCCACAGCCACACACAGGTACACCTGCACACGCACATGAAACCGATCCTGTCAGTGACATTTCAGGTGGCTACCCAACAGTAGTTAGTAAGGATACTAGGAAACAGTCATAGAAGGCTCTGGGGCTTGAACTCAGGATTACCTGTGAGGAGGCAAGTATGACACCTCCAGCACAAGTGTCTACTAAAACAGAGGAAGGTGGGGGCATGGAGGAGCAGAGCTCTGAAGGCGCTGAAGCCTGGCTACGATTGGAAAGTCTCCAGCGTTGCCACTTATAACACTTCTCATTATTATTCATACCAGACAGAACTTTCAAATGACCTAGACTGCTATTATAGGCCAGCTGGAATATTTTTTTTTTAGGAAACAGCTACCTAAGGAGAAAAATGTAACCCACAAGCATCACACAGCAGAATTCCATCAGTAAGTCTCCTCAGCTTCCCCAGCTCTCTACTTAAAGAACCATCCCAAACTGTGTTCATTCATTGAGTAAATAGTTTCAGATGAGTATACCCATCAGTGAGAAGCTAAGAAATAGATAGCGACACCAACAGTGGCAAAGCTGTCCCTTCTTAATAAAGAGCCAGCCGCTAATCAGCTTTTATGTCAGGTTGACAAGATGGCTCAGTCTGTAATGCACCGCCCATGCAATCATGAAGACCTGAGTTCAAATCTCCAGAACCCAAGTAAAAAGCTTATCACACTGGCAGTTACCTGAGACCCTAGCACTGGAGGCAGAGGTACATAGATACCTGAAGCTCACAGGCCAGCGGGCCATGCCAAGTTGAAGAGCTTCAGGTTCTGTGAAACACTCAGTCTCAAAAACTAACAGATAAGGTGGAGAGTGATTGAAGACCCCTCTCAGTACACATGTGCACACACATGTGTACACACATGCACATATTCCCTACATGCCACCTCCCAACAGACACCAATGAAAATGCATACCTCACCAGACACCCAAGACTCATCACATGTCAGATTACACCAAAAGAACTCAGGAAGCACAAGATACGGATTTTTCATGCTGGATGTGGTGGCTTATGCTGTTAATCCCAGCACTCAGGAGGTAGAGGCAGGAGGATCTCTATAAGTTCAAGGCCCGCCAGGGAGAGTGAAACCCTGTATAAAAGAGGGGTGGGGGGCACAGTCTTTGTCATTTCATTCCGATGAATTCAACCTTCCAACCTAACTTTCCATATTTATTTCTAGGGACTGTTGAAGAAGAAGAGATGAGATTCTTCAAAGCCAGATCACAGAACATTCTCTTAAATTAGAAGAACAGAGAAGACGCAGCAAACCCCTGTTGGGAACATCCTCCATGTCCCAATCTACCTCCCTTCCCCTAAACTCCCACCCACTAGTACACTCCCAGTACACTTGTTGCTGGGGGTGCAACCCAGGACTTCCTCTCTACCAGGCAAACACTCTACCAACTGAGCTACAGCTCTGGCCCCATTTATTACTTTAAAACAAAGTCAAAACACATTTCTTCACTGGATGACAAAGTTTGTCATGGGAGCCGGGGGTATTGCTCAGTTGTAGGGCACAAGGTTTTCTGGTTCCATTCCTAATACCACTAAACAGTCAGCAGACAAAGGCTCGTTGGTTGTACCAAATACTTATTTCTTGAAGCTTTTGTTTTGTTTTGTTTCGTTTGACAGGGTCTTAGATGTAACCCTGATGGCTTGGCCTGAAACTTGCTCTATAGACTAGACTGGCCTCAAATTTACAGAGACCCACTTGTCTCTCCTGGGTGCTGGGATTAAGGTCTTGTGCTGTAAAGCCCAGTGTATTTTTCCATAAAGCACATAATTTAGAACAATAGACCTTCTGAAACGCCCTTGTGACAATGTGAAACAACTCTTACACTTTGCGAAAGGACAGTCCCTGCAAGATCATCCTTGAGTATCTATCCACAGTACTCTAAGTCTTGACATGCCATTTGTTTAAGTAATATGGAAAGACAGGAAAAGTTTATTTAATTTATTGCTTGCATAATTCATTTCATCTTACCATCTTGGTCCTATTCCTCAACACATTTTTTAAACCAAGTGTGGAGAGCTTTTGGGGCTGCTTGGCAGGAATCTGACATTGGCCAAGGACAAGGAAATGGGCTTTAGGCAGGAATCTGACATTGGGCCGTGACAAGGAAGTAAATTCAGGCAGGAGTCTATTTTTAGGCTAAAACAGAGAAGTAAATTCAGTCAGGAATCCAAGTCATAGGCTAGAACAAAGAAGTAGGCCTCAGGCATGAATATGACTGTGGGCTAGGACAGGAAGTAGGCTCTCGATATTTTTGTCATCCTGATGAGCCCTTAGAAACATTGATCATGCCGGGCAGTGGTGGCTCACACTTTTAATCCCAGCACTTGGGAGGCAGAGGCAGGCGGATTTCTGAGTTCGAGGCCAGCCTGGTCTACAGAGTGAGTTCCAGGACAGCCAGGGCTACACAGAGAAACCCTGTCTCAAAAAAAAAAAAAAGAAAAGAAAAAAAGAAACATTGATCATGAGAGTAATCACACGAGTGATCATAGGAGTTTGTTTATTGTCTTGTTTGTCCCTTGACTATTTGCAGCTATTGTATTGCTGGCTCCTCAACCTAGAACTGACCTAAATACTTGCATGTAATTAAAACTACATTAAAATTAAAATGGCTTAAAAGAAAATTGAGAGAAAATAAATCTCAGCCTTCAGCCTCAGAACTGGCTGGGGTCATGCTACAATGTTGCCTAACGGTCTTTTTTCTTTTTAATCCTCACTCCTGCGCTGGAGAACCTGTTGACTGACTGAGCTAGTTTGGTCAACCAAGAATGACTACCTATTTAATGGTAATGAAGTGTTTGCAAGGCTGAATATCTGTCAATATGCCTTGAGTAAAATAACTTGTAAATCTTGAATATTTGTAAGGATCCAGACAGGAAGTGACATGCCTGCTATGGACTACAACAACCATCATGCATAGTGCCTCTCCGAGATGTGAGCTAACATTTTCTGCATTTTCCTGGTGATTAAAAATTAGGCTTGCCAGGCGGTGGTGGCACACGCCTTTAATCCCAGCACTTGGGAGGTAGAGGCAGGCGGATTTCTGAGTTCGAGGCCAGCCGGGTCTACAAAGTGAGTTCCAGGACAGCCAGGGCTACACAGAGAAACCCTGTCTCAAAAAAAAAAAAAAAAAAACCAACAAAAAATTAGGCTTAAAAAGATTCTAAAGACCAGCGAGATGGCTCAGCAGGTAAAGATGCTTGCTGCTAAGCCGATCACCTAAACTTAACCCACTCCTGAAAGTTGTCATCTAGTCTCCACATGTTTGCTGTGGCCGGTACTCACAATAGGCTGGGTGAGAAGAAAGTTCTGGGGGTTGGAGCTGAAGATAGATCCATGCTGGGAATATGGAGGTGTGTGTGGAGCTGGAAAGAAGAAACAGATTAAGTTCCAAGCAGGAAGTCTCTATGAAATCCTTAAAGGCAATGCAAGCCTTCTGAATGACCAAAGCCTGAACAGAGATAATAGCCACAACCAAGCTGTGGTTTGGGGCAAGCAGGAGAATCTCATAAGATAGCCGGTCCAGGAGATCAGAGCCCAGGCTTCATTTCTACCATGGTGTCTGTCTTAGTCAAGGTTTCTATTCCTGCACAAGACACCATGACTAAGATGTAAGAGGTGAAGCCAACTGAAGCACTCATCAACTGATGAGTAAATTAAAAAAAAAATGTTGTTTAGGGCAATAGTTCAGGTGATAAAGTGTTCGACCCAGAACCCACAAAAGTTGTGTGTGGTGAGAGTACACGTGGTCTCGGAGCTGGGGCAGGGATAGGTGCATCTCTGGGACTGCTGGCCAGCCTAAGCAGTAAGCTCAGGCAACAGAAGACCCTGCCTTAAAAATGAAGATGGCTGTCACCTGAGGAATGGCATCTGAGGTTCACCACTGGTTTCCTCATGCATGTGCACACAATGTTCCTGCATAAGAATGAACACACATATATACACATGTAAGCATGCACATGCATGCACACAGGCACACAAACACATACATACAAATGCGCATGAGAGCAGGCACATGCACACACACATGCACACACACACACACACACACACACAGGCACACACAAGTACATAGTACATATATGAAATACCGGTTGACTTAAAAAAGAACAAGATCTTGTAATTTGTGATAAGAGGGACAGGACTGGAGATAATTGTGTTACGCGGGATAAGCTAGGCAGAGAGGGACAAGCACCGTGTGGTCTTGCATAAACACAAAGGGGAGCAAAATGGTAGCTTCTAGTGGTCGGGTTACTAGGTGGGGGGTGCAAGGGAGAAGGTTAATCAAGGATCTATCATTACTTTTCTGTTGCTGCAATGACCAAATGCAACTGATGGAGGGCTTCTTTACAACTTGGGGTTCCAGAGCGTGAACTACAGGTAGGTGAAGTACATACTCTCAAAGCCGACCCCTAGTGACACACTTCCTTTTGTTTTGTTTTGTTTTGTTTTTCGAGACAGGGTTTCTCTGTGTAGCCCTGGCTGTCCTGGAACTCATTCTGTAGACCAGGCTGGCCTCGAACTCAGAAATGCGCCTGCCTCTGCCTCCCAAGTGCTGGGATTAAAGGCGTGTGCCACCACCGCCCGACAAGTGACACACTTCCTTTAGCAAGGCTGTGCCTCCCAATTGGCACCTCCAACTTTGGACCAAGCCTCAGCCTTTGGGGGTGCATTTCTCATTCAAGCTACCACAGTGAGTATTAAGTTATAGAGGAGAAAGAGACTTCAGTGTAGTGCCTCATGGTACTGTGATGTAAGTGGCAACCACTGGCTGCATGTTTCAAAGAGTGGGAAGGTATGGTTTTGAATACCTGCATCACGAAGAAAATTTGAGGAGACAAATATTGCTTATATGAATCAGAACATTAATGTATAGACATACACTGATTATATGATACCACATTGATATGTATAAACATTTATGTCTTGTGAATCGGTTAAGAATGCAATAAATAAAATCACAGTTAATTAAAAAATGTGTGTACGTGTGTGTGTGTGCATGTATGTGTATGTTTATATGTATGTGTGTAGCAGATAATTAGTTAACCACTCTGTTTCCTGGGTCGTGTGCTCACTGTACCCACCCAAGAGCTCTAGATTCTTTTTTGTTTGTTTGTTTGTTTGTTTTTTCAAGACAGGGTTTCTCTGTGTAGTCCTGGCTGTCCTGGAACTCACTCTGTAGACCAGGCTGGTCTCAAACTTAGAAATCCTGCTTCTGCCTCCTAAGTGCTGGGATTAAAGGCGTGCACTACCACTGCCCGGCTAGATTCTTGAATAAAAGACACACACACACACACACATACACACATACACACACGTTTGTGTGCCAGCTAATTTTGATATTTGATATGCCTTGACTAGCTTAATGGCTAGGCTCTTCTAAGCCTCTCCATGGCTAGCAAGAACTCTCCTCCAGCATTCCCGAGTTAACATCTTTTAAAAGGAATCTATATTTCATCTCTGCTACCCCAGACCCAATCGGAGAAATAGCCTCTAGGGCCACTTCCTTGAATTCTTACATGCTGCGGGCCTTTGAGTTTCATCTTTCTGCTTCCCCATCATGGTCATTCTTTCTGTTCTTCATCCTCTGTCCCTTGCCTGTGCAACCTAAAAGTCTGGCCTCCGTCTCTCTGCCCAACCATTGGCTGTACAGCAATTCTATATTACCAGTCAAAGCAAGCTGGGGGCAGAAACCCTCAGGTCTGAAAACATGGCTTTTGGGAGCTGAATTAAGACAAAGCATTAGAACCAATTCCCAGCATATGTGTCCTTGGAGAACAAAAGAAGGAATCAGACCCTTTGGATCTGGATTATAGACAGCCATGAGCCACCCGCCGGACCTGAACTCCTCTCCTCTATAAGAGCAGCAAGTGGTTTTTACCACTGACCCATCTCTTCAACCTCAGTTAATTTTTTGTGTAGTACCAGGGATTGAACTTGGGGCCTTGTTCATACTAGGCAAGTCATTTTCCACTGAACTATGTCCCCAACCCTATTAATATTTCACAATAAAGTAATGGTTTGTGGTTATATTTAAAAAGTAAAGGAGCCTTGTCTGTTAGAGATAACTCCTTCAATTCTTGTCAACGGGAAGACAGGCTGACAAGGTGGCTCAGGAGGACTCTTGCCACCGTGAAGCATGAGGACCTAAATTTAATCCCTGGGACTACAAGGTGGAAGAAGAGAATCAACACTTAAAGTTGTCCTCTGATCACCACAAGGATGCCTTGGCACACACATTTAATCTCAGCACTCAGGAGGCAGAGGCAGGTAGCTATATTCCTGTGAGTTTGAGGCTATCTGGTCTACATAGCAAGTCCCAGGCCAACCAGGACTACATAGTGAGACATTGTCTCAAAAAACAATCAATCAATCAAACAAACAACAACAAAAACCTAACAGTTAATTATAGGTGAAATTATATGATACCTACATGGGGCTTATTATATTACTTTCAACAATGTCTACCCAACACTAACTGCCTAGAGTTAGGTCAGATTTCACAGGTTCAAGGTACGGCCTCCCCCAAAACCCTCCTGACTCTTGTTCCCAGCTGTAAGCTCCATGGTTCCTTGACCATTCATGATTCTGACTGCAAATTCAAAGGTTCCCACTGTGTCCCAAGGCTTGATGGTGCCCTGGAGTGACTCACACAACACAGGAAAATGTCACACTTGTGAGATTAGTTTTACTACAACGGATGTTCTAGGGAGCACGTACAGATACTTTGAGCACAGTTTGGGAGCACCATAGTCAAAGCCCAAGCTCCTGAGTGTTAAGGACCCATCACCCACTGCTACAATGACATACGATGACCAGGCTAAGGAGTTTGTCATTGAGCCCATGTTCAGGTGACACTGGCATTTCATTATGTAGCTGTGACTGGTAGAACTATTGGACACATAAGATTGGACTCAATCTTCTCCCTGGAAGTCAGAGATCAGTTGCCAGCCCAAGACTGAAAGATACAACCCTCTAATCCTGTGGCCGAATTCTTGAATTCTCTAGTCTGGCTGGCCTGATCCCAAGCTAGTGTCAGTATTGGTAGCTTAAACTCAGGTATATAGTTCGGGGACATTCTTTTGTTGGAAGTTGACCTTACACTGTTGCTGGAACTGTATAAGCAATAAGATCGCAAACTTGCATGGTAATAGAGCCTTCAATCCACAGGGTGTGAGACTATTGAACAGGATGGAGAGTCAGTGGGAAACTCAAGAGCAATCTTGAATCTGCAGAATGTGCTGGAACTCAGGAAGAGAGAGTAAATCTGAATTTGTTCATGACATCTCTTGTAGACAGGAGAGAGGCCCCTTCTCAAAGAACTAATGGTACTCCTTAAGCCCAAGAACCAGGGACCCCGAGAAAGGGCCCAGGGGAGAGTAGAGCAGACCCAGCTGCTGCTGCATCCCAGAGGTGACCCAGCAGATGAGCAGTACTGTGTGTGAGCTATGTGGTAGCCGCTGTTGCTGTCCAACTGTCCACACTTCATACAAGGCTCTCCCAAGGCTCGCAGTAATCAGAATGAGTGTGTGGGAAGTGAGTCTAGTATAAATTATAAAGACACTATGTCACACCTGTCAAGGGTACACACCAGCAACCCTAGCACTAGGCCAACCTGACTATAAGACTCAGCCTCAGAAACAAAGTAAAACAAACAAAACCACGTACACACATACATAAATACCATGTACACACATAAACTCCCATACACGCATACATACATACACATGCACCCACATACATACACATACATGCACGCACACATAGAATATACACACACACCTATGCGTGCGCGCGTGTGCGCGCACACACACACACACACACACACACTAACTTTAGAGATTAATAGAATAAATAAACAAGTATGCAGAATGATACCCCATCAATAATTCTGTCTCTGGCTTAGCCATTTAAAACTCTTTAACCCCACCTTGCTGTTTTAAGAAGTGTTCTGATCCCACAAAGTCCTATGGCAAATGCACCATTCTTTTTCCTCTCCACTATAGACACATTTTAAGAATGGAATCACTGGTTGGATGGACTAGTGAAGGTCTGTCATTCCAGCCTTGGGGAGGCAGAAGCAGGAGGGTTGTAAATTCTAAGTCAGTCTGGCCTACATAACAAGACTCTGTTTCAAAAAAGAAAAAGAAAAAGAAAAAGAAAAACTACCATCTTATTGTTACTTGTGAAGTATCATTTTCCTGTAATTATTTGAAAACATCCTTTTGTAAAGAAGAAAA
Organism: Grammomys surdaster; assembly: GCF_004785775.1. Classification (NCBI taxonomy): domain Eukaryota; kingdom Metazoa; phylum Chordata; class Mammalia; order Rodentia; family Muridae; genus Grammomys; species Grammomys surdaster. The sequence goes on along the minus strand of NW_021604590.1, from coordinate 2,253,601 downwards.
GAGACCCATCTCCTTCTCCAGGCATGGCCCAGTAAGTGTACTCTTGCCCTCACCAAGGAGATGTCTCTTTGCTACAGACTGGGACCATTACAGAAAACCACACCCGATCAAAATGCAGAGTTGTGAAGCCCAGACCCAGTGGATAAAAATAAAAACCAAACCAAAAAGACATCCCCACACGTAAGGCTTGGGAAACCTTACAGAAAAGGAGGCAGAACAATTATAAGAGCCAGAGTCAAGGAGTTTGTTGTGAGATTGTGTCCCCTAGTCACGTCAGAAGCTACACCTGAGAGTCTCACTGACATGACTGCCCAAATGTGAGTTCAACAAGGAGGACACCGAAGGACAAGCCAAAGAGAACACACAGGGGCCTGAAAGCAGCCTTCTTGTTCATGTCATTGGGAGACCCATGTGCTTGCCAAGATGTGGACTAAGGTTGGTGTGACAGAGCTGGAGATAAATGAGCTGTGTGAAGATGATCAAGAAGCAGGCTGTCGGGAGCCAAACCCAGGAAACTACCTGCTGTCCTAAGAGAACCTAGGAAGTTACCTGCTGTTCTTGAAAGCCTAGTCAGTGCAAAGTTAAGAAAGGACGTTCACGGGTCTCAGGCCCCAGGAACTTAAAGAACGTCTGGCATTTCCTGGAAGCTAGTTATGACAGTGGGATGGTCTAGGGCAATAAGCATTCAATAGTGGGATAGCCCTAAGCAATGACCTTCACCCAAACTTCCTGGTTTGCTGTGTCTTTATAACCTGCACCCAAAATTAAAGTTTCAGAGCTTGATCAGAACCCCAGACTTGCTCTCAGTTCTTGTGTCTCTTGTCCCTTCATTCTTTCGCCCCCTTCCCTAGGGTCTCATGGAATCCCCGCAGGCCGGGGCAGCAGACAGGCCATGCATCTCCTGAAGCCCACTCCTGCTTACCCTCCCCAGTGTAAGCTCTTGGATCCAGAGCGAGGGGAAAGGGGTAGTCTACTATTGCAGGGAAGTCAAAGAGCAGGCATAAGCTAATCACATCATAACCATGGTCAACAACTGAGAGCAATAGTGAGTGCTTAGTGCTCAGCTAACCTTCACAGTTCATACAGTCCAGGATCCCAAACCGGGGATTGTACCTCCCGCTTTCTTATGTGTTTTCCGAAGCTTTGCTATCAGAGCTCCCGAATGATGCTGTTCCAGAAGCATCTGACACATAGATGCCTATTTGTACTTCAGCATCTCAGTAGTAAAGCCACATAGACCTGCTACACTACCTCCCCTCCAAACGTGATGATAAGTGGGACTTTACTACCTTATGTTAAGAGAAGAGCTACTCTAGGGAATTTCTTTTAAGTTTACCTAGTCTTGTGAAATATGTTGTTTTGCTGGGATGGCTATCCCACAAGCTACCCTCTGACCTCAACATACATGCTGCGGCACACACACACACACACACACACACACACGCACACCGTTCATAGTACATTGGTGGCCCTTCCAATGCCTTGTGGACTCTGTTTTAACATGTGGCCACAGGGGGCATATCTTGCTGTCATTTCTGACTTTGGTGACACAGGAAGCCCAAAGGAGGGAAGATGCCCTTGGCCTGGCCTAGCCCATCCAGCCAACATTTGCCAGCCCCTAAAGCCAAGGGCCCCAGAACTTGCTAGCTCTCTTCAGCCACTAAGAGACAAGCCATTTTGTTACATCCCTCCAGTTCATCTTGCCAGTAAATAAAGTACATAATGTCTTTGTGTTTTCTAAATCCAGAGTATCTTTTCAAAGAAAAATGTGCCAGCAAGACTTAATATTGATGTTCTGATTGTATCCAAGTCAAGTAGCAAAGGGGTGAAACTGACATAGGTACTGAGCTCAGGCAGTAAAAAGAGAGAAATCTCAACAAAAGCCACATACATAAGACATAAGAAAATGGATATATACTGAAGAGATCAGCAAGGGTATTAGCAACCTTCACAACTGTTTCTTTGTAACAATTTGATCACATCCATATGTCTTCCACCCCTGGCCCGGCCTTCCGCCTCGAGGGGCCAGCTCCCTTTGTAGGTCTTCCCAAAGCAGCCATCTTAGACTGGCTACGGTTCTACCTCCTCTGTTTGCTGTTCTCCCTCTCTCCTTTCCTTCCTCCGCTCAGCAGTACCTCATGGACTTCCAGACAGCTAGTGTACCTGCACTGCCTGCTCTAATCCGCAAGCCCATTAGATGAAAGGAGTTTCTGTTCTTGTTGGGTTAATGTTCTGTGAAGAGACTGGACTGTAGAACCCATTTGTCTTTAAACAGACTCGTGAGTAAGGTAGGAAAAAAATATATATCTGAATGTGGGCAGAATAAGAGGATGTTGGGGGAAAAAAATCCCCATGTTCTCTTTTAGTTAGGAACCAACACACAAAATGGGGAAGGAAAGAGGCTCAGACACAACAGACCTATTGGGTTAGGGAGGAGTTTCTCAGAATCACTGATTAAAATTGGCTGGCAAAATAGTTTTCTAAGAATGCTCTGTTTATACAGACAAAAGCAGGCACTGTTTCCCAGTGCCTGTGTGTTTGGAAGTTCTTGTCTTTCTTATATTAAAGGTTTGGGTTCTGTCATGGTTTTCAGATAGTAAATGCCCCCCACAGGCCCTTGTACTGAGAGAGCTTAGTTCCCAGCTGGTGGGGGCTGTTTTGGAAGGTTCTGGAAACTTTAGAATATACTATCTCCTAGCTGAAGGAATATGTCACAGTACGGATTTGAAAATGATACTTGGTCCCCAGTCCCTTCTTAGGACTCTCTGCTTCCTTTTTTTTTTTTTTTTAATTTTTATTTATTTATTTATTTTATTGATGAGTACACTGTAGCTGTCTTCAGACACACCAGAAGAGGGCATCCAATCTCATTATGGATGGTTGTGAGCCACCATGTGGTTGCTGGGATTTGAACTCAGGACCTCTGGAAGAGCAGTTAGTGCTCTTAACCGCTGAGCCATCTCTCTAGCCCGGCTCTCTGCTTCCTATCCACTGTGAGGTGGATATTTTTTCTCCACATGTGGTACTGGACAGTGCGAGTCCCCTGAAACCATGACCCTAAACATATTCTTTCTCCTTTGAGCTGTTCTCTCAGAAATTTTGTTTATTGCTGCCCAAAAAGAATTAACATAGGCCCAGCATGGTGGTGGCGGCATATGCCTTTAATCCCAGCACTCTGGAGGTAGAGACAGGTAGATCTCTATGAGTTTGAGGTCAGCCTAGTCTACAGAGTTCCAGGACAGCCAGAGTTACATAGTGAAACCTTGTCTTGAAGACAAATAAAAAGAAACAAGAAGAGAAAAAAGAATTAACATAGGCTTAAACGTTGTGAAAACACTTTTTTTTTTTGCAACACAAATGTGAAACTTAAAGGCAATTTCTTCTTCTTCATCATCATCCATCGTCCATCAGAAATCAGCAAGCCAATCCCACCTCCTGATAGACTGAGAAAAGAGAGAGCACAGAGGCCAAGGGACCAATGAAGAGCCTGGAGTAGGAGCTGCTTCTGCTACAACTGGCTGTGACATTGCAAGGGAGAGCAGGGGGCACTGGGTCATTAGTCTTTTCATCTGAGAAGTAGGAGTTGTTTTCCCCAAATGTCTCTTAGCAAATACACTCGGCTCCCAACTATGAACAAAGACTATCACAGACACTTCCAAAACTATGGTTCTAGTGGAAATTTGATCTATGGCTTTACTTTGCTACATTCTGGTTCAGTTCTTAGTGTTGTTGAGGGGCTTTACTTTGTTACATTCTGGTCCAGGTCTTAGTGTTGCCAAGGTAACTGACCAGCATGGCTGCCAACAATGGGATTTCGGAGGAAATAGGTGTCATTCTCCAGCAAGCAGAATTTAAAAAGTAGCTTTGACAGCCTCCTGGGGTGTTACACATTGTAGCTCAATAACAGCTGTCGTTCACACTGATAAACCAGGGCAACTGACACTACACTGCACTGGGCAAAAAAGTAGTTCTCTCTCTCTCTCTCTGTCTCTCTCTCTGTCTCTCTCTCTCTCTCTCTCTCTCTCTCTCTCTGTCTCTCTCTGTCTCTCTTTCTCTCTGTGTGTATGTGTGAATGTGTATGCGTGTGTACCCACTTGTGCCTTCGTGGAAAAAGGTTATTTCCATGCAAGCAAAGCATGGGTAAAGGTTATTTGGAATAGTCAGAGCCGAAGTCTGTTTGCACTGAGACAATCAGAGAAGAGCCAGTGTAGGAAAGCATCCGGATGCATTTTCGCAGTGCTAGCTACCAGAGTCCAGGAGGAAACAGACTTCATCATACTCCTTCAGAAGGAAGATCTGAAAGGAAGCATTGTGCCCTGAGAACTCAAGACAGCAGACGCAGGACTGGAGGGATTAGGGGACTTCCTGAAGGTATGTCCAAAATGATTTCTCATATTTAAACATGAACATGCCTACCATACACATCCCACAGAATATGTCTAGTCCCTCCTTCCAAGCACTTCAGGTCTTTTATTCGTTTGGTATTTTTCTCATATTATTCTGATGACATTTCCAGGAGATGGGGGTTTTGCGGAGGGAGTAGTAATCAAAAGACGCTGTCTTTCAAGCTATTTGCCTTGTCTTGATACATTTAGGTTGTATGACTTGGTAGAGTACATTAATTATATAGAGCTATTAAACAGATGGTGATCAAAAATTTTGAGGCAGGAAAACAATGCATAATTTTACAACATAATTTCATATACGTCTACTTGCTTGTGGCCTTAGCCTCCCCTTCACTCCAACAGATGTGATAATAGCAAGAATGATAAAGACTTGCCCACATGTTCACATGACCACGGGAATGAACTGAGGTGGGACTTGCCTGCAAGCCCCAGGAGACTAGGAGACTAAGGTCAGAGGATAGTTTGAGCCCAGGATTCTCAAAGACCGCAGAGCTGGATTCTGGAACTTTCTAATCACTTAACAAATATTTATACATGAATTAATGGTGGATGGATGGGAGGAAGGGAGAAAGAGGGGGAAGGAAGGGAGGGAGGGAGGAAAGAAGAGGAGAAAGAGGGAGGGAGGAGGTAGGGAAGGAAGAGGAAGGGAGGGAGGAGGGAGTGAGGAGAGAGGGGAAGGGGGACAGAGGCACTTGCTATGAGTTCTTGTAAAAATAGAATCCCAGAAACTGCTCCCTAAATCTGGGATGTATAGACGTATGAAATTCCTGTAGGAATTTGCACAGAATTGTTCTCTCTAAAGACCACTCTTGACAAAGTGGGGCCAGTGCTCTGAAGCTGACTTTACGCTGTACTCTAAGGCTTAAGTTCCTTAGGGAATGGTTTAGGACAGTACCAGGAATAACAGTGACACCTAGTGATACTTCTAGTTATCATCTCTAAACGATTGCACTTGACAACTGTTTCTTTCTTCCTTCCTTCCTTCCTTCCTTCCTTTCTTTCTTTCTTTCTTTCTTTCTTTCTTTTTAAAGAAAGCGCCACTGAGACCTAGTGCAAAGGTGAAAAGTATAATCTCTGATTGTTACCATTTTTTCAGCCCGAGTACCCTTTCTTCAAAACTGTAGCATGTGGGCCAGCCTCTACAGAGTGGGTTCCAGGACAGCCTGTCTTAAAACCTTGTCTTAAAAAACAAAACAAAACAAAAACCTAACAACAAAGCAGAAAAAATCAAACCCCAAAACCCTTCAGTCTGTGATAAACTCACATCTTTATTCAGTCTCTGAATGACGTTCTCATGGGATCTCTCCACACCAGGTTCTTCAGCAGTTTCTATATTCATAGTTCAAGGCTTGTGCTTATACTGTAATGCATCTTTTAAAATGTAATGCAATGTAACAGTTTTTAAATTTTTCATATTATTTTACTTACCAGTTTGGGTGTTTTGTCTGCATGCGCGTCTGTTCACTATCTGCATACCTGGTGCCCAAGGAGGCCGGAAGAGGGAGTTGGATCACCCGGAACTGGAGTTAAAGCAGTTATGACCCTCCATGTGTGCTGGGAATCAAACCTGCATGCTCTGCAAGGGTGACAAGGGCTCTTAACCAGGAGCCATCTCTCTAGCCCCTGTAAGGCATAACACTGATAGAATTACTTACCAGGCTAAACAGTCATACGTGCATGGATCATGCTGGAGCTCCAAGAACTCACAAACACCTCACTGTGTTGTGCTTAGGAATGCTGCCGGATCACGAGGAGCAGGCGCAAGCTGAGGTTTGCTCTGAAGACTGAAGAACACTCTAGGAAAGATCTGAATCCAGGAAAAGAGGCTAAAGGTCCTTACTGAGCCCAGGGCAGCTTTTGCCCCCAGGCTGTCACCTATTCCTCTCTGGGAGATTTTATCAGTACAAGATAATTTTTGTCTGTCATAGATTTTCTCCCCAAAGCCTTCCAAAACCTCCTTCTCCCTCCTCGTCCCTTAATCTGTTGTTCAGATTAAGATAACAACCACCTGGCCCGAGTCTCTTATGAGGCTGCAGGGTAGAGCCTGCAGATAGATTTGTACAATTTTCCTTCTGTTTGTTGTCAGTCAGTCTAGCCCAGTGTCCTGGCTAGTTTTATGTCAACTTGATACAAGGTGGTCACCAGGGAGGAGGGGACCTCAACTGAGAAAATGCCTCCATAAGATCAGGCTGTAGCAAGCCTGTAGGGCATTTCCTTAATGAGTGATTAGCTGGGAGAGAACCCAGCCTATTTGTGGGTGGTGCCACAGCTGGGTTTTTTGTCCTAAGTTTATAAGCAGGCTGAGCAAGCTATGGTAAGCAAGTCAGTAAGCAGCACCCCTCCATGGCCTCTGCATCAACTCCTGCCTCCAGGTTTCCAAACTGTGTGGAGAGCCTTTGGGGCTGCTTGGCAGGGATCTGACTTTGGCCAAGGACAAGGAATTGGGCTTTAGGCAGGAATCTTTGGGCCATGACAAGGAAGTAAGTTCAGGCAGGAGTCTATTTTTAGGCTAAAACAGAAAAGTAAATTCAGTCAGGAATCCAAGTAGGCCTCAGGCATGAATATGACTGTGGGCTAGGACAGGGAAGTAGGCTCAGATATTTTTGTCACCCAGATGAGCCCTTAGAAACAGCAAGAGTGATCACGGGGTGATCACCAGACTCTGTATATTGCCTTGTTTGTTCCTTGACTGTTTGTTTCTATTGTATTGTTGGTTCCTCAACCTAGAACTGACCTAAATACTTGCATGTAACTAAAAGGGTTTAAAAGAAAAGTTGAATTAAACAAACCTGCCTTCAGCCTCAGAATTGGCTGGGGTCATGCTGCAATTTTGTCTAACTGTCTCTTTTCTTTTAATCCTCACTCCTGCGCAGGAGAACCTGTTGACTGACAGAGCGGGCTTGGTCAGAAGTGCTTGAGTTCTGGTCACTAAACAATAAACTGTTGACAATAAACTGTTACAAGGAACTGTGAGCAAAATAAACCCTTTCTTCCCCAAGATACTCTTTTGTCATAGTGTTTCATCCCAGTACTAGAAACACTAACTAAGACACCCAGTGACCCACTTTATACAGCTATTAAAGAGTGGAGGGACATTTCAGCTTCCCTCTAACTGAAAAGCGGCTTGATCAGGTTCTGGGTACCGTTTTTATTATTTACCGTACCATTATTTACCAAACCATTATTTAATTAGGAAGTTGTAAGCTTAATGTTGTTTTTTGTCAGAAAGCTCAGAAGCTGGATTCTGTCCAGTGAGGTAAAGCTGAGCAAGCAGGTTGACTTCTGTAGTTCAGTCTTCTTACCTAGAAAATGAGATAACAATGCATAGATTACCCAGGACGTAGAGTTTTAAGACCAAAATGTAATGGCAAAGGCTTTTATAACTTCCGTACGAAGATAACAAACTGCTGGTGTCTTTTCTGGTCATCACTTTCCTGGGTCACACCAGCTGTGCTCAGATTACAGCCCCGATGCTTACTCGATATCTGTGTTACCCCGGAGACCCCACACCCATGCTCCAATTCCTCTTCCGGACGAATAAAACCCTGAAAAATACCAGCCACAGAGGGCAGTAGTGTATCATGCTTAGTACAGAGTGATACCAGAGAAATTGGGGTCCCTTCTTGGGGCTCTCGGTTTAGTTAATAAAAGGATTTAAGAACAGATTCATAGAAGAGCTTAAGGCCGATTTTATTAGAGTTTAATATAAATACCCAAGAAAAGCAAGCTGTAAACCCCAACAGCTACCTGGAAGAGGTTAAAGAAGAGGGAGAGAAAAAGTCATGCCACACAGACTGTACGGAGATGAGCCCCATGGAGGGCAAGCAGCCACGCGGCAGAGATGGGAGCGTTAGAGCAAGAGTAAGGAAGCTCACAGCCCCAGCAAAAGCACGCCTGAGCTCTGGCCAGCATCCAAGGGGAAGACAGAAGAGAAGACAAAAGACAGGTGGCGCCTTTCTGAGAGCCAGGACTAAGGAAAAGCAGGTGGACACAAAGAGCGAGGGGATTCAGGACAGGAAAAGTACAGTATCTCACTGTATTTACCTCTAACACAGCTTACGGTGGGCCTGCCTTCCTGAGGGTTGGACCCTTGGCTAAAGGATTGACCTGCCCAACTGGATTAACTTCTGTTTGTTTGTGTCTGAGATAGGATCTCAGTATGTAGCCCAGGCTTGCCTGGAAGTGACTAAGTGGACCAGGCTGGCCTGGAACTTGAAGTGATCCTACTGCCTTTGCCTTCCGAGTGCTGGAATTAAAGACCTTTGAAGTCACCCCTGACTCTGGATTAAGTCTTTTCCCCTTGGGACATTTACTTATGTGTGTCTGTGTGGATATACCTACCGAGGCCAAAAGTGGTATAAAGTCCCCTGAAGTTGGAGTTATATACAGGCAGTTGTGAATCACCTGATGTTGGTGCTGAGAACTAGACTCCAGCCCTCCAAAGAGCAGCAAGCATTCCAAACCACCTCCCCGACACATTGGATTAACTCTTAAAGACAGGAGACAGTAAGTGGTGTTGGTGATCAGCTTTCATCCAGGCACTAGGGAGGCAGATCCCTGAGTTCAAGGCCAGTCTGGTTTACAGAGCAAGTCCTAGGACAGCCAGGGCACCATCTCGGAAAAACCATCCACCCATAAGGTGGACGACTGGATAAATGGTTAAGAGCACTGTTCTTCCAGAGGACCCAGGCTCAATCCCAACAACCACGTGGCAGCTTACACTCATGCCTAACTCCAGCTCCAGAGGATTCAACACTCTCACATACATGCATCTAGGCAAAACACCAATGTACATAAAATAAAAAATTTAAAATCATTAAAAACAATCAGGAAACAATGGCATGTGTCCACCTAGAGGCGGATTCTATTTTTTCCTATAACAATAGGAAAGTGCTCAGAACATTTTATTTATTGAGACAGGGTGTAGCCAGGCTGGCCTCCAAAACTATATACCCAAGATGAGCTTCAACCTCAGATCCTCCTGCCTCCCCAGGGCTGGGATCACAGGCCTGTGCTGCCAACACTTGTATTTTTATGAGGTGTTGGAGATGGAATGTGGGAAAAAACGTGAGGGGGGGGCCCAAGCAGCGGTGACCCGCGGGGTGGGGGGAGAGGGCGGCTGGTGGAGTCCCGGGAGGCTTTCCACACAGGCAGGTCCCACATACTGGAGAGAATCTGAAGTTTCAAAGGCTGGAAGCTTTGGCTACGGCAGGCCCCAATGATACGAGAAGTCCAATGTTCCAAGAAGTTTATTGTTCATGGTGTGGTAGTTGGGTCTGGCTGTGCGTGCCCCTGTAAAAGCCAGGAGGAAGAGCTGGCTTAAATAGGGGAAGGGGAAAGAGGAGGGACTGGGAAAGAATAACTTAATGGAGCTACGCCCCCTGGCCTTTAGGAAACTCATGAATATGGAAATCTCTTTTAGTCACGCCCTCTACCTGTAGGTGTGACGCAAACTTCTCTGGGAGGAGCTATTCTGAGCCAAACGAGTCTGCAAGGTGCAGGCTAACTAGGTTGTAGGCTGTATGTAGAAGTCTGGAATCTGGGGACGTGGGGAGATACGTGCCGTCCCTCACATGCCATAGTAACCTGTTGAGTCTCAGGCTATCTCAAACCCAGTGCTCTACCGGGGAGACCAAATCATCCCTTCACGGCCCTACAATGGAACCTGAGGCTTCACGAGTCAATACTAGGCAAGAACTCTACCAATGAGCCACATCCTCAGGCCCCTCCACGCCATGTAAGAAGTTTATACACACACACACACACACACACACACACACTCTCTCTCTCTCTCTCTCTCTCTCTCTTGACTATAGGACCTCAAAGAGGTCAGTGTTTTAGAATTTTTTTTCAACACCAATGTTATTTACTGGACATTGATTTTGCTTTGTCTTAAACGTTGAAAGCACCTCCTGGTACCCTATACCAGTCTTTCCAATCTGATCATGCCAAGGGACAGCTAGGCTGGAGGTCAGGGGACCAAGGACAGCCATGTGTGCACTAACCCAAGCCAAGTAACTCCATTTCTGGATGCTATGGTTCTTGACGTGGCTTTACTTCTTTGTTCCCTCTCTGTTCTACAGGAGACAGCAACAACGAGTTTTTCAACCACAAAGTATGGTTTTCTTCTACCTACAGCCATGGGATGCCCTATCTGGATTCTACTGGTGACATACTTCTACCTACAGCCATGGGATGCCCTATCTGGATTCTACTGGTGACATACTTGAGTTGAGAGCAATCTCCGAGTTCTCATGACTGCCACTGCGCCTTGGGAGGAGTTGGCTCCTGTGAGTCGGCCTTTTCACAGGGACTCCTTCTTGTCAAGCAGACCTCAACTGGGCCGTACCTCCTAAGGAGTGTTTCTGTCCATTTTCCACTACACAGTGTCCTTCGTCACCACACAGTATTTATGTGGTCATGCCTCTCCTGTCTGTCCTGGCCTTTAGTCAGCAACACTTACAAGAACTTGCTGGGTGCCAGGCTGTGGTGGCGCATGCCTTTAATCCCAGCACTTGGGAGGCAGAGACAGGCGGATTTCTGAGTTCGAGGCCAGCCTGGTCTACAGAGTGAGTTCCAGGACAGCCAGGGATACACAGAGAAACCCTGTCTCGAAAAAAAAAAAACAAAACAAAACTTGCTGGGTTAACAGTTACTAGATAAATGGCTTGGTGTCTACTTCTGCCTAGTCTTATTCTTGTGACAAGCTACTTGAGACGCTTCGTGGTGAAAGTAGAACCGGGAACGCCTCTCACAAACGCATTCATGGCCTCTCTCAGCTTCTATCCTTGAGAAGCAGTCATTGCTCCTTTGACAGAGAGCAAACACCTATCCACCTGCAGAATAACGCTCATGTCCCCGAGGTCAACAGCTGCCTACATTAGAGGTCAGAAGAGCCCACGGAGAAAGGAGATCAGGGTGCTGCACTGAGCTGGCGCAGGCAGTAAGCACGCACACGTTGACTTCAAGCAACACATTTAGAAGGAAAAACAGGTGTCACATGTCACCAGGCTCCCTTTATAAGAGTCTGTCTTCCTCTCCTCCCCTAAATCTACACTGTGCGGTGTCTTCAAGCATATCTGTAATTGCTGGTAATGTTTATCCTCTATTTCTTCAACATGGTTTAAACATGGGACCTCGCAAATCTGTGAATACAGCATATGCAAGCCACACCCCAGCCTGTTTATAACCTTTTTTCTTCTGCTTTCTCCCCGAGGCAGGGTTTTCTGAAAAAATTTTCAATCGTTTTACTCCAAGCTGATTTTAGATATCAACAGTGACTACTGAATTCTGCCCCAGTGTGAAGGAAACATGATGATGGCATTTTCAGCTGTTGGCAGACTTTGGTTTTAGTACTGTGAGCTCTGGAATTAGTGAGACAGAAAGACAACTCTGACTCCCACCACCTTACAGAACAGGCTGGGGGCGTGGCTCTGATACAGCATGCTAGGGGTCCTGGGTTCAATCCTCAACAACCACATCCACCTCCAGTCCATGTTTGGTGATAATCCATCTCCTCAAACTCGAAGAACCATGAGGATTCGAGGCTGCAGAGTAATCCTTCACTTATCTAGAATTATGTACGTTCTTACAACCTTAAATCAATGAAGTATCTGTTCTCCTAGAGGAGGACACTCTACACTCAGCATTCAACAGGCATTTCCCTAGAAGATGCAAGATAAAGATCAAAGGTGTAACTAGCCTTAATGCTAAGGTGTATTTGAAAGTTCTGAAAATGTTAATGTTGTAAAGTCTGAATTTTACAAAGCTGGATATCCCAAACTATCACTCGTTTGTTTTATACTCCACTTGAGTCAGCATACTCTTTATTTCAAAATAACATTTTTATTATATAAAAATGTAAAAAAAAAATCCAGCAAAACCAGAAATACGGATATATTTTCTTGGGCTTTCACATTGGTTGATTTTTATTTGCATTTCATTTTCAGTACAATTTACAACATTGTCCCCGTTCCAGTCTGATTAAACACATGCTAGGTGACAGATAGGTTCTGGAATAAATACATTAAAAAAGAGGAAAAGCTGTGAAACTAAGTGGCACGCAGTAGGTGCTATGGGGGGGGGAGTGTCTGAGAAACTAAGTGGCACACAGTAGGTCCTATGGGGGAAAATGTCTGAGAAACTAAGAAGTGGCACGCAGTAGGTCCTATGGGGTGTGTGTTTCTGAGACACGAAGTGAGTGAAACAATGCAACAGGAGTGTCAACCGCAGCTCTTCAGTCATCTTTGTCTTTTGCCCCGTGCTTGAGGATGCGTGTGAACTCAATGTAGTTGAAATTCCCCTTCTTGTCAATGGGGGCCTCCCTGTACAGCTCATCCACTTCCTCGTCTGTGAAGCGGTCGCCCATGGTGGTCAGCAGCTCCCTCAGGTAATCCTCCTGGATGGTGCCTGGAGGGCGACAAAGGGCGGGCTCATGGCACAACTCCACAAACCCTCAGCGTCAGGACTCAGCACTCTACCACACGCCGCTGCTTCCCAGCCACTCCAGAGCATTTTATTGATTTTTGAGAGTGTCAAAACGGACAGATGGCTCAGTGGTTAAGAGCACAGGCTGCTCTCCTCAAGAACCTGGGGTTCGACTCCCAGCACCCACAAAGAGTCTCACAACCAGTTGTAACTTCAGTCCCAAAGGTCTTATGCCCCTCTTCTGACCCCTGAAGGCACCAGGTGTGCATGTGGTACACACACACACACACAGCCATAATATTTATACACAGAAAAGAGAAACAAAACTTGGTAAACACTACAGTATAGAAACACAAAGTCAAGTGAAAATTAAGAGGTGGCTGCCCAGAATAGGAGGCAGTGTCACCCAGAGCCAGTGTAGGGACAGCCCCAGAACAGGAGGCAGTGTCACCCAGAGCCAGTTCAGGGACAGCCCTAGAACAGGAGGCAGTGTCACCCAGAGTCAGTTCAGGGACAGCTGTGTACCAGGACCGAGGGAGGGAGAGACCAAGGTGACGAGTGACAACCAGCAGCAGGTTAGTGCGGGAGAAATGACTGAAGATGGAAGGGATGAGGAGAGGAAGGTGAGACTGGGAAGGCTTCTCACACTGAAATGTGCTTCTCCAGAGGGGCAGGAAAACGGAGACAAACACAGAGCAAACCCCCAGGTAGCCCAGAGAGACAGAACAGTTCAAGTGTTCACACTATATATAAACCATGCTTTCCAGGTAAGCCAGGGGTCTCAGAAAGGACAGCTTTTGTTGTCCAGGACTATCGAACGGACCCTAAACATATATGATTTTGTTAGGAAGCTTGAAAGGTGAACAAGATAGGGAACTGTTTCATGACCTACAACAGATCTATGGCCAGGCCATTTCTGGTTCTACTGTCATATTTTAAAATAACAGGATTGGTTAGTTTGCTTATGTGTGTGTGTGTATTTTACACATTAAAAAATGTCTTAAAATATGTTCCATGTACTCTAAAGTGAGTATGGACGGACACACACACACACACACACACACACACACACACGCACACACACGCAGCACTCACTACCTGTGGCTTCCTCGTCGAAGCAAGCGAAGGCGTTTCTGATGACGTCCTCGGGGTCGGTGCCGTTCAGCTTCTCTCCAAACATGGTGAGGAACATGGTGAAATTGATGGGGCCCGGGGCCTCGTTCATCATGGCGTCCAGGTAGGCATCGGTGGGGTTCTTCCCTGTGAGGGTACACATTGGAACAAAGGAAAAACCCACTTAGGCTGGCATCAGTCAGCTACTGTTATGCTGCCACACATACTTTTAAAGGTTTTTTTATTACATGTATATGTACATGTAATATTCATGGTATCACATGTGTGGAGGTCTGAGGACAACTTTCAGGAGTTGGTTCTCTGCTTCCGCAGGGTTCTGGGGATCAAACCTCTCTGGCTTAAGGCAAAAGCACTTTTCTGTGCTGAACCATCTTCTCGGATTCTTCATCTCTTTTCATTAAAACAAAATAAAACAAAACGAAACAAACAACAACAACAAAACCCCAAACTCTCAAACGTTGACAGGAAACACTGCAATAAACACTGAATATTGATTCTACATTGGTTCATCAAGGGTTGTCTCAATACCAGCCACTAAAAAGAAAAATCAGCGTTGATGTTTCTAATCATGATACAGTTGCCTGTGGATTGGTATATTTCAAAACTATTGCTAAGCTGATCACCTGAGTTAAAACTATTAGGTCAGCTTGGGACTGGCAGCTTTTAATGATACTACAGAAAGCACTATCAGCCTAAGTGCAACTCTCCTGCCTCATCCTCCTGATTCACTCTCCTGCATGATGATGGATGAGCCACCGGGCCAGACTTGAACTGGAGCGCTCACAGTAAAAAGAAACCTTGATTTCAGTTCCGATCGAAACAAATCTTAGGACATCAGCCAGAGAATCCCCTGACAGTGAGGGGAGACATCTACAGAGCTCTCCACAGGAAAGGTCTTGTGGAAGGGGTTCGAAAATCAGTTCACCTACTGGCTGGGAGAAGACCTGGAACTGAAACCCAGTACTCCAAACACCAAGTTTAGTACCAACTGCCCTAAACAGCCTCCTGTGAAAAGCACTGGCTGATGTCAGTGTCTCAAAGTCCCCTTCAGACACGAAGTTGACACATACGAAAAGGATGTGTTGACTGCATTTTCAGAGCTAAGGAAACATCTCAAGAATTACACCAGACTGAAATGGCAGGCCCAGCCAGGCGGTGGTGGCGCACGCCTTTAATCCCAGCACTTGGGAGGCAGAGACAGGCGGATTTCTGAGTTCGAGGCCAGCCTGGTCTACAGAGTGAGTTCCAGGACAGCCAGGGCTATACAGAGAAACCCTGTCTCGAAAAAACCAAAAAAGAAAAAAAAAGAAGAAATGGCAGGCCCATCCAGAATCTGGGTGAAATTTAAATGACACAGGAGTGGCTATTCCACCCATGACACCTGTTCAACTCGACTGTACCAAGGGAGCCACCAAGCAAGTGAAAACAGGTAAAAAGGCCACTTTCCTATGTGCAGATCTCACCCCACTCTCACAGTACTCCGGGATAGAGGGCAGGGGATGACTGTGACCTAAAGATTCAAGAGAGTTCTGAGTGAAACAGGAATCTAAAAATGGATGTGTGTGTGTGTGTGTGTGTGTGTGTGTGTGTGTGTAGTGGCAGCAGTGTGAGTGTGCCAGGCCTCTCCATCCTGGGGCCCACACTGAGGTCACCAGGCTTGGCAGCATGCACTTTTACCTGCCAAAGCATCTTGTCAGCTCCTTTCATGGTTTTTAGAAAAAATTAAATTAATTTCTCTCCCTCCTCCCCCTCTCTTCTATAAAAAGGGCTTTATTATGGACGTCTCTCTTTCTGGGGTCCATTTTGAGTAACACCGCCCTTCCTTCCCAGCCAGCCAGCCATTGTTAGCTTTGAGTGGTATCTCTTTGTTCACCACCTGCCCTCCACCCACAGGATATTGCCCACTGTATATTATTAACTGCAATTGTTACTCAACTTCTGATCTCTTGTACCTAGCCAACATCTTCTCTCTCTCTCTCTCTCTCTCTCTGTCTCTCCTCTCTCTCTCTCTCTCTCACACACACACACACACACACACACACACACACATGAATGGCTTTCAGGCTCATGCAGACACAATCTACTTAGCTAACAGGAACAGTACCTTCCTAGTTCCCACTGTGCAGTAGATCCCTGCTCTTTATCAGGGCCCCACCCACACCTGAGAGCTTCTCATAGGTTAAAGCACAGAACAGATAATAATAATCCAGAGATGGACTGTCACAGGGAACATTCACATAAAGGGAAAATGCACATAAAGGCTACCCAGAGACGCCAGCATGTCGTGCAGGTCCTCCTTGTCAATGAAGCCATCCCGGTTCTGGTCGATCATGTTGAAGGCCTCTTTGAACTCTTGGATCTGGGATTGGTCAAACATGGCGAACACATTGGAAGTTGCGCGCTGAGGGCGCTTCTTGGTGGTCTTGGTCTTTGCTTTTTTGCTCGACATGGTGGCGGTTCAAACCTGAGAACAAACAAAAACAGTGCATAACACGTAAAGCAAGAAGGGTATACACACACCTAAAATAAATAAATACATAGATAAAAAAATCTTTCTCTTTCTTTTTTATAACAGGGGTTTCATTGCATAACCCCCGGCTGGCCTGGAATTCCTGTTTCTGGTTCTCAAGTGCTGGGATTAAAGTTGTGTGCCGAGCTAGAGTAAAAATAGCTTAATAAGGAAATTTGCTTCTAGAGGGTAAGAGTAAGTACATCCAAGCTTTATTTTCAGTGTGACAGTTAGAGCAGATTTTAAATAACAGAATTTATCTATGAACTTTCCGTCACCTTCCACAAGACTTAATTTCTTTGTTTTGTTTTTGAGACAGGGTTTCCTCTACGTAGTAACCCTGTATATCCTGGAACTCACTCTGCCTGTGAGTGTTGGGCCTAAAGGTGTGGGCCACCACCTCCTAGCAAGACCAATTTAAGATTTAGTTTTTATGGCCGGGCGGTGGTGACACACGCCTTTAATCCCAGCACTTGGGAGGCAGAGACAGGTGGATCTCTGAGTTCGAGGCTAGCCTGGTCTACAGAGTGAGTTCCAGGACAGCCAGGGCTACACAGAGAAACCCTGTCTCGAAAAACCAAAAAAAAAAAAAAGATTTAGCTTTTATTTTTAATTATGTGTGTATGTCTGTGTGTGGGTATGTGCACATGAAGGCAGGTGCCCAGAGGCCAGAGGAGGGTGCTGGAGCTGTGGAGCTGCAGTTACAGGCAACTGTAAAAGCTCCCAAGACTAATTTTTATCCATTGGGAGTTTATAGAAATATATAAAATATCATACTGCACGGTGAGAACTGAGTGGATACTCTAGACAGGACTAGGGTAGTCAGATACGGTTCTCACCTTTAAAATACCCCCATTTGCCAATTTCTGAATTTCATCATCCTCCCGATCATTCCCAGAGACTCCCTAAGTGGCTTGGGTGTTACCCTCCACTCCGCTGACAGCCATCAGCAATTTCAGTGGCAAACAGTGCATTTTATTATTTTTTTTAACCCCCCAACCCTTTAAGAACAACAGGGCCTCATGTAGTTCAGGCTGGCCTTGAATTCATCATAAGGTAGGTTATCACAGATGACCAGAAACTCTTGGTCCTCTTACCTGTCTTTTGAGTGCTGGGATTATAGGCATGGTACATGCCCTGGCTGCATTTTAAACAATATCAGTACATGCATGATAATGTCTTGGTTGATGACAGATAATATATACAATGGTGTATACCACACGGCCTGGTCCGCAGCAAGCTATTGTATCTGTTTTTTGTGTAACTAACTGTATGCTGTAGGCAGAGAAATGAGACCACCTAACAATGCCGTTCTCAGAATCTGTCCCCATTACTAGACAGAGCACCAATGCGAATAGAACACAATATTGTCAGCTTTGGAGTTAGAGGCCAAGTTAAAATCGAAGTCACAGATGATATCATTCGAAATCTCACAAATATCAGGCCTGGTTTTTGTTTTGTTTTTTAACAAATATGCTTGAGCTTTTATTACTTTTATGTGTGTGTTTGTCTTTAAGTATGTCTGTACACATGTGTGCAGTGCCAATGGAGACCAGAAGAGGGTGCTGGATCCTCTGGGACTGGAGTTACAGATGGATATAGGTCTCCAGGTACTGCTGGGAGGGGTGCTGCTTACTGGCTTGCTTATCATACTTGCTCGTCTTGCTTTCTTATAGAACCCACGGATGGCCCCACCCACCATGGGCTGGGCCCTCCCACATCAATCATAATTAAGAAAACGTCCTACAGGCTTCCCCACAACCTTATCTTATGGAGGCATTTCTCAATTGAGGTTTCCCTCCTCTCTGATGACTATAGCTTATGCCAACTTTAATAAAACTCACCAAAATAGGTTTAAAACCTGCTTCTCATGCATGTTAGAGTAGGCTCTCCCAGTGAGCTACACCCCCGGTGTCAACTGACTTTAACGCTTTACATCCTGGAACTGACAGATAAGAGGTTTTCTCTCGTGTGAGAGATACTCGTTTTATTTCAAGATTTAATAGGTATTAGTAGTCTGAAGGCACAGGTAAGTTCTATCAGCCGACCACTTTTCAAACACACTGAAGAGTAGCATGTTACTTAACAAATAACTTGTCAGTTGTATCATGCTGAGTGTTAAATCAAAAACTCCTACGTTAAACATTCCTGAGGTTTAATTAAGAGTTCTTCAAGGTGGCGCACGCCTTTAATCCCAGCACTTGGGAGGCAGAGGCAGGTGGATTTCTGAGTTCGAGACCAGCCTGGTCTACAGAGTGAGTTCCAGAACAGCCAGGGCTACACAGAGAAACCTTGTCTTGAAAAAACCGTAAGAGATCTTCAAGAAGTCAATGACGAGATTACGCCAAATACAAATACAAGGATTTGGTTAGGGAGCGTGGCTAGTGAGAAAGAACAGGGTGTGGGGGTAGGGGGACAGCGCCACAAAGCCTCAGCTGGTGCAGCAGCCTGGTTCCTGAATGAGGGGAAAGGGGAAGGGGGATGCTGGATGAGAACACAATCACTCACCAGCCTTTATCAAAGCACGAGGCAGAGCAGGCGGCTGACTGGAACAACGGCACTCCAGCTTGAGTGGTTTTGGCACAACGCTCTCTCCAGAAACCCCCGCACCTACTTCCCAAGTGTGTGCTGATAGTTTCCTGAGCACTCCCCCCTTAATGGGTGTCTCTGATAAAGGTGTCTGTGTACGAATGTATCTGGAGGTGCAGAGGCCGACAGTGGGTGTCTCCCTCGGTCGCTTTCCACTCTGTTCTTAAGATTTATTTATATATTTAGTATGTGTACAGCATTCTGCCTTCGTGTGTGTCTGCAGGCCAGAAGAGGGCACCAGATCTCATTACAGATAGGTGTGAGCCACCATATCGTTTCTGGGAATTGAACTCAGGACCTCTGGAAGAACAGACAGTGCTCTTAACCTCTCAGCCAGTCCCCATTACTCCAATTTTTGAGGCAGGTTCTCTTGTTGCACCTGGGGAGCTCACCAACTGGCTGGGGACCAATGGGCTCCTGCTCCTCCGCCAGCCCAGCACTGGGATTTTAGGTGCACTTATGTGCCAGCTTTCTATGTGGGTGCTAGGATCTGAACGCAGAGACTCACCATTGCATGGCCAAGCACTTTACTGACTGGGTCATTTACCCAGCCCTAAAATGGTTTCTTAAGAAATCCAACTTTGGGTCGAGCATGACGGTGTACACCTTTAATCCAAGCATGTTCTGAAGAGTGAGTTCTAGGACAACTGGAGAACATAGCAAGGTCCCGTCTCAAACAACAACAAAAAAAGAAACCCAACTTTGTTAGACACACACACACACACACACACACACACACACACACGTTGTTTAGGGCCTTACTATGTTTGTAGCCCAGCTGGTCTTTGATTTACGATCCTCTTGCTTCTGTTTCCTAAGTGTTGGGAGTTTAAGATTTTTAGGGTTGGGGATACACTCAGTGGTAGAGTACTTGTCTGTATGTTCAAGGTCCTGGGTTCCATCTCCAGAAGCACAAAACCAAAATACACTTCACACACACACACACACAACCATGTGACACACATTACATACACACCAGTTGAAAAGCGAGCAAAGGTGTATCAGACCCACCAATCTGATGAGAAGTCTGGTCCAGAGAAAACGTCCCCTCCCACTTGCCTTCTGAGAGAATATCTTGGCTTCCTCTGAAGTGGAAACTTATGATTTCTTTCAAGAGTCAGTTCTGTCGAATGGTGTCTTGCAGGGGCAGACACTTGAAGGAGTGTTTTCGTGACAGAGGCGAAAGGATGCTTTGCTCAAGCAAGCACATGAAATTACAAGGGACTCTTTGCTAACGACACACATGTGTTGGCTCACCCTACACTGCGTAGCTGAGCTCCACTTGTCATGACTCCATAGAGAGAAAGGCCCCCAAAACTTCTGGTGGCTTCTTGCTGCTTCAGGTTGCTTGGCAGAGTGATGGCAGCTGATACAGACTCACATGCTGAGGTGAGACCCACATGGAGGGCATGTGAAGTCTGGAGGGAGTATAAATAGGACCCAGCGGACAGTGATGGAGGGTTGTTTTCATAGCTAGCTTTACAATGCTTCGTTGGTCTCAAGTCTTCATCTTTGGTGATCTTTGCTTCATGGATAGGCTTGGGAAAAAAGTCCTGGAGTCCCCGCTGGTCTTAACTGCTCCTGCCGACTCCTTCAGCTGAGGCCTGGCTGTTTCTGCTGGGTTGTGCCACCTCTGTTGACTCCTGTTTGCTATCCCGGCACTACTGAACTAGACTGCTGATGTATTTGTGAAGTATTTGCCAGTGGATCGAGCTGCCTCTGCTGAATCCTGTGAAGTGAACTGATTTCCTGACAGTGTAGATTGGATTTGCTCCAAAGAACACTTTCTAAACAGCCCACATCCGCCATGCACTAAATAATTTTTCTCTTCCACTACCTCTGGTGGGTGGTGGGCTAGAGGAGATGAACCCTTATTAAAGTAGGTTGAGAGAAATGTATGCCTACTCTCCTCCCACTCACTCCTCAGCCCACAGCAACTGCCTCAAGCCAACAACTTCAGGAAGTCTTTCTTCAGGGCCTGTACTTGACGCTGTGGTGGGCTGGGCTGTGGGAAGGCCGCCTTCCACTGCAGCCTCGGTTCTCCTGCTTTCAGGACGGACCCGCCTGGGTTTTTCTTCTTTGGCTTCCATCTCCTCTCAAACACCGGGGTTCCTCATGCCCTGGCATTTCTGACAGGGTTTCACTATGCATCCCAGACTGCTATAGAATCCCCCCGCCTCTGCAGTGTTCTGGCTCTGGGGCCTACCCCTCTGGGCTTTCGCTTCACCTTGAGCAGCAGATTCACACCCAGTTGTGTAGGCAACAGGCCCATTTTGGACATCCCACAGACACCGGAAAAATCAACGTGCTGGGAACTGAATCCATTATCCCATCTCTCAACTTCCCCCTCACTCTCCCAGCAGGGAAGTTAGGCGTCAGCTAGTCCATCATTCAGACTTGAGACAGCTTCCTCAGAGCCTACCTCTCCTATGTCTGTATCACAAACATGTACTTCTGCACTTGTTTTTTTTTTTTTTTTAATTTATGTGTGCCCACACATGCATATCTATATTAGAGGATAGTGTTTGAGAATTTGAACCCACCACATGGGTTCAAACACAGGCTGTCTGTCAGACTTGGCAGAAACAGCCTTTATACTGAGACATTTCGTCAGCCTTGTGTACACTTATTATACATACATACATACATACATACGTACTCACTCACTCTCAGGAGAAAAACAATCACGAGTAGAGAAAGTCTAAACAGCCCAGCAGTAAACGAAGCTGCCTGCCTTCGACATGATGCGGCTGAAGATCAGACATTAAATAACTCCCCAAGATGGGCATACTCAAACCCTACTAGAGGTAATCTCTCTACACACACACACACACACACACACACACACACACACACAGCCTCTTTCCCGTTAACCTCTCTTCTAGTTATTGTAGCTCACTTAAAACCTTTCAAAGTTCCCAACAGACCTGAACATAGGTTTCTGAACGCCGATTCTCCTCTGCATTCAGATCACAGACAGGCGGAGTCTTCACGTAACTCCAAACTACAGCTGAGAAACCACATGGACGGTCCGACTGTACCGGGAGCAACTGACGGGGAGAAGCCAAAGCCTGGATTGACTTTGCAGGGTAGCAGGTCAGACGGGGTTAACAAGTGGCAGCACCTTCTATTAGCCATGATTTCACGGAGAATCCTTTATGCTCAAATGTTAATGAAAGAGCTTTAGGAGGAGGGGTGCCGTACCCGACCCTCTACCCTTCGACTACAGTCACTGCTGTCACAGATGAACGTACTCACAATAAATCACAGCCCAGAATGTAAACTACCTTTAACTACAAACACTTCAGTTTTTCTCTGTATCCCGAACACGGTGAACTCGGTAAGAGGTTCTTGTGACGCCAGTTCGCACCGTGGGCAGGGAGGGATGCAGGAAACTGGCTTTACAAGTGATGTCAGTGTCTAATGTCCAAGTCATAAACCAGCAGAACTGTGTTGAATTTCATCCTGCCTGCCTGGCTTCCTCGGGCTTGGAAAGATGCTCAGAGCACATGCTGCCGCCGCCCGAGGATTCCAACATCACTTTGATGCTTCCCCAAGTATCTGTCACCACCACGGGGCAGTAAACACTGCTCTCCTAGCATCGTGTGCCAGCCATCTCTGAAGTTTATAAAAAAAATGATGCCCGAGTCTTAGTCTAGCCTGACAAAAAGGGAATGCTGGGAGTGGAGGCCAACTCAGTTTTAAAGATGCACCAGGTGTGAGCTGGAAGTTGGTTCAATGATTAAGAACACTTGTTCTTGTGGACAACCTGGGTTCCATTCCTACCCCTCACACGGAGGCTCACCACTGTCTGTAGCTCTAGTCCCAGGGGACCTGACACCCTCTTCTGACCTCCACGGGTTCCAGTCATGCACACGATGCATAGACATACACAAGACGACACTCTCACAAACTTGAAATAATTACATACATGTTCATAAATGCACCGGGCATTTCCAATGTACAGCTAAGGTTGAAACCGCACAGTCCACACTGGCAGTATGTACGTCCAGTTTCCTCTGGCTTTAACTTTGGTTGGGTAAATGGGGGCCTGGATTCTAATCTCAGTTCTTTGACTTCTGGCTACTTTAGTGACTTCATTCTCTTCACCCATGTAAAAGGTGCATCATGGGCTAGGACGGCGGCGGCTCAGCTGCTGCTTGGCTTTTGAGCACCGGCACCTGAGTTGGAGCTGAGAATCCACGTCAGCATGCAGACCAGCAGACACTATGTCTCAGAAAGAAGGCGAACACACCTAAGGGATGACACCAGGGATTGTCCCCGGCACCCACATGTATGTGCACACTTATACTGCACATACACTGTGCACACTTATACACATACTGAGAGGCAGCTCATAGACAGTAACTGGCAGCTAGCAAATTATTTGTAGTCTGCAGGAAGGTTTGTTTAGTAGCCCCCAAGATGCCCTTTAAAATATTTCTTCAAAAATTAGCTTGTCAATTTTATCTATCTATCTATCTATCTATCTATCTATCTATCTATCTATCTGAGTACACTGGCTCTCTCTTCAGAAAGACCAGAAGAGGGCATCAGATCTCATTACAGACAGTTCTGAGTCACCATGTGGTTGCTGGGAATTTAACTCAGAACCTCTGGAAGAGCAGCCAGTGCTCTTAGCCACTGAGACATCTCTCCAGCCCTTGTCAATTTTTTTGTTTGTTTTGTTTTGTTTTTTTCGAGACAGGGTTTCTCTGCGTAGCCCTGGCTGTCCTGGAACTCACTCTGTAGACCAGGCTAGCCTCGAACTCAGAAATCCACCTGTCTCTGCCTCCCAAGTGCTGGGATTAAAGGCATGCGCCACCACTGCCCAGCCATCAATTTTTTTAATATGAAATTTTACTTAAAACCTTGAATTTCAGACATCTTGAACAAGTGCAGATAGAATCACCAGATTAGCACTCCCCGATTCTTGTCGAGTATTCAATGAGATATCTGCCCCACTCCCCAATGTTTTGCTACCTGCATGGTTCCTGATGGCACTGAAACTCCTTCCCCCTCTTGCCAAGGTGGTTGTTGGGCTCCAAGATGACCCTCAACAGGTGTCACTGTGCAGCCACCCAGAAGGGAAGAGTGGAGAGTGGACCCGGGTAAGCAGAGCGCATTGTGCAATGACGTCAGTTTACTGTTACACCAGACATTGCATCCCCTGCTTGCGGTTCTGAGTCAATCCGCAGATGCTAGCACCAGATAGCAGGGAACTGAGGCCTCCGGCAAAAGCCAGCGGCAACGGGCCATCCATCCGTGTGAGTCAGCCACACTGGACACGATCCCTTCAGACAACTTTTGGCTTGGGAATTCCTGGCTTTTAAAGACTGGAATTTATTGGCCAGGTGTGGTGGCACACACCTCTGATCCCAGCACTCTGGAGGCAGAGGCAGGAAGAGTTCTTTAAGTTTAAGGCCAGGATGGTCTACATAGTTAAGTTCCAGGACAGCCAGGGCGATAAAGACCCTGTCTCAAAACCAAAGGACCCAAACCAACAGCAACAACAAGCCCCCAGGTATTGCCTTATAGGTGATAAAACAAAGTTAAGGGTTCTTTGTTATGTATCCATGGGAAAGTAGCAAAGCCCTTGTTCTGTAAATTCTTTAAGTGTGACTGGAGGAAACATCTGTGTTTCAGGCTTAGAGCCACAGAAAGTTCAAAAGGACCAGCCAGGTGACTGAGGAATTTTCTATTCTGGTAAAAGAAAACAAACAAAAATGGCCGTGATAAACTCCGCCCCGTTCGGCGGGCTCTCTCAGACACATCTCCCATTCCTTACCACCATCCCATCTCACATCCCTCTACTGCTCTGCAGGTTTTTCTTGCTTTCTAATGACAGCTTTCTTCAAAGTTCTATCCTTGGACGTACTTAAGTGCTGGTTTACAAACTTGAATCTCAAAGGTACCACTCAAACCTAGTGCAGCTCTCTCCTGGCTGAGGCAAGAAGGGATAGCCGCAGGTTTGAGGCTAGCCTGGGCTAGACGGTAAGTCCCAGGCCAGCCTGGTTACAGAGTGAAGTTTTGTCTCAAAAAAACGAAACAGACAGCACAAGGCATAAAATCTAGAAGCAAAACTCACCACTGATTGTTAGTAGATTAAGGAAAAGAGGGCAGACCGGGTTCTGTGGGCGAAGGAGTCGTAAAGCAATCAAAGTTTAGGGGCTGGGCTAGTCAAGAGTGCTCACTGCTCTTGGGAGGAAATCACAACCACCTGTAACTCGAGCTCCTCGGGATCCAATACCTCTCACATGCACACGCCCCGCCCCATACACATATAATTAAAAATAAAATCTTTACAGAAAGGATTTTCGTTTTAGCCCAGCTACACTACAATGGCAGCTGAGGTGACAAGGTGGGGGGACTGTACAGTGAGGGAGTTTTGATTTGTGAGCAGATTCACAGGAGAAGCCATTGAAGACAGAAAGCACAGACAAGCTCCAGGACCAAAACTAAAGTCTTTTAAATTCAATTTTGTCTTTTCCGACGTCTGTCAGAATCTAGGAATTTCACACGGATTCTCCCATAATCACTGTGGACAAGATTACTTATTGTTGAATGACCAGATGCAAGACCAGTTTGAAGGCAGCAATCAGAAAGGGAATTCCGTATACAATCAAATTAAAACGCTTCACAAAATTAACCTCATACGCTTAATGACATATAATTGGTTTTTATGTTACATAGTTTTTTTTTAAAAGTTCCATAATTATCTTTCTTTTAAAAAGCTAAACACAATTTTTATAATTTTTCCTTCACAACAGGCAAACTTGGTGAATACATGTATTTTCACACTCACCACAGACACTGTACTGTTCTCTTTTCCCTGATAGGTGTTCTGGGCATCCTTGCCAGTCAGCTCCATACCTCGGTGCCCCATCACTTGTGTAAATGTGTATACTCATGTAATAACCCAATTAAGTTATAAATGTTAACGTCATTCCAGAAAGTCCTGAAAGTCAGCTGTGTACCTCATACCCCTGGCAAATCTTGTTTGGATTTCTTTTCCTTTTCCTTCTTTTTTGGAGACAAAGCCATACTACAAAGCTCAGGCTGACTTCAAACTCAGGAGCCTCCTGCCTCAGCTTCCAGAGTGCCACCATTAGAAGTATTCAGTGACCCTGAGATGCTCTAGTCTGAGTTTCTTTTAAGTCAAATGATGAATGCATGCTTCCAGAGGCCCGACTTCTTTAAATGTAATTTTTTTTGAGACTGGCCCAACATGTTGAGTTGACAAGAGTCCTCTGCCTCTTTTGAAAAACGTTTTTGAATGTGTGTGGATCAAACCCAGGCCCTCAAACACGTTAGTTAGTCCCGTACGCCCAGCTTTTTATTCTCTTCTACTAACGAGTACGATTATATTGATGTATACTTTACAAATATCCTTCTACAGCCTTTTGCTTTTCTACTTGGATGAGAGTCTAGGAAGACTGCTTGCACATGGCAGGTACCAAATAAATCCTCGACAAGCAGCAACATATATAAAATTAATTTCTTCCCATCACAAACAATATTGCATACACAAACATTCATGGTTAAGGTATTAGGTTTGTGCGTCCCTAAAATAAGGCTCCACCCCCCAGAATGTACCCACGAGTCAGCACACACTCAAGCACTTCACAAAGCCTACCAGCTAGTTACCCCTTGCTCAGTACCTGGAAGGAACGTTATTAACACAGGAACAGGCTACAGGTGTACCAGGCATGGGGTGGGGGGAGTAAGCATGTCACATGCATTACAACATGAGCTCCGTTGCTATACCAACTTCTCAGATAAAAGCTAGGAAGAGGCAGAAGGAATACCCAAGGAATCCAGCCACAGAACATGTCTCAGCAGCCCTGTGTCCTTCCTATCAGCAGCTCAAGTGCCCATCATGAAAACTTCCGCCATTGGCAAGGCTGACGTGTTCCTTGAGGTGAATATGAAATACGATGCTTGCCATGCTAAGAACACAGAACCAAAGAGACGCCTTTAAGGCCTCTTTTTCCCTTCCAAAGTCCAAGGACCTGACCATGGGAAGCACGCCTGTAAAGAATGGAGTAGCTACGGCTACCTCCCTCTAATGGAACCAAGTCCAGAGGTGACACCACACCCAGAGCCCAAAGGGACTGTCCTGGATATGTTTTTCAAGCTGGTTTACTCTTCTAAAAATCATATAATCTTCCTCTAAAACTGTCGACATGCCCCCCCCCCACCCACCAATAAAGAGGGTGACAAGCTTGCTAAGGCTCATTTGTTTACCTGTCTTTCTCCCCCCCTTGTACATAGTGAGTTCTGAACACCCTTTTCTCCTGTCATCTGGCTTGTGCCAGGTAAGGGGGAATCAGTGATCAAACTTCAGAGGGAGGAAGGGAAATCTGCTTAGCTCAACGTGTGAAACTTGTTAGAGAACAATCTAAAACGCTGGTAACCAGGGTATATGAAAGTCGTCCCTACACGGCTGTATCTTTCAACTTTGGGGGATGGGGATATTGGCCCCATGCCTGGCTTTCCTAGCTCTGGCCAACCATCACCTGGGGATCTGTCTTTCAGAAGCTGCAGCTTAGTAAAACTGAACTTCACTGTAGCATAAATGAATACGGAAGCAGCCATCACAGAATTTACTTAACCTAGTATCCAGACAGGAAGGGTGATCAGGTGCCTGTGTGTGTGTGTGTGTGTGAGAGAGAGAGAGAGAGAGAGAGACACTCCCCTTCTCTCCCCAACAGAGAGAGCAACACACACACCGAGCGAGCTCACAGAAAAAAATTGGTGGCATCATATGAGTTCCTCAAGTGATCCCAGGCAAATGACGTCACCTCTCTGGGTATCACTTTCTATAATCATAAACTAATAGGGTTTTAGGAGATACTCGGTAAGTTTATTGAATCAGAAAATGCTTGTGATAGTTCTCTAACACACAGGACTACAGCCAAGCCATTTTTAACAAAAGCTGTCAACCCGACCCCTAAACCTCCTTTCATCGTGTTTCCTTGTCGAGGCACCCAAGTGACTCCCCAAATCCTCTTACATAATTTTTCATTTCTCATCGAGTTTTCAATACACCTATAAAGAGGCCTAACTTGGCTAACTACGTTATTTTCTTTTATAGGATCTAGCCCAGGGCTGTGTGTATACAAGAGTCCTATCCTAACTACCTTCCTCTTTCCCAGCTAGTATTCGTTATTGTTCTGCTCCCTTCGGGTTGACCTCCCGTGCTTCTTGTACACATAATACGATGCTCATATTTCGAGCTTGGCCACCTTTTGAGCTTTTGCTCGGTACCTCCTAGCAAAGATCCACCAGTTCATCTTGGATCCCTGGATCAGTAAGTTATCCATTCTTTCCAGCTTTCTTTGAATCGTCCTTCTCTAACAATGAGCTAAATCTTTGCCAGACCTAAGACACACTAAGAATTTATGCAGATAGACCCATTTTAGCATTTGCTAACCACAAACTCTAGTACCGGTTCCTGCTTTCCTTTGGCAGGAACCGTGCACCAGCGGGCTTCTCCTCCCCCAAAGCGTCTAGAACGGATGCGCGCAGTTGCGCTAACACGCAGCCTGGACCTGCAGCCTGCAGCTGCAGCAGGTGCGGGCAGCCGGGCACAAGGTGTCAGACATCGGATGTCGCAGGCCCTGTGCACACGGTCCGGGGACCTCGCTCGGCCAGGGTTCCCCAACACAGGAACCGCGCAGGGCCTCGAACCGAGCCGCCTCCGCTCCGCCACCCGCAGGCTCCAGACGCGGTTGCGCAGCACGAGGGACAGATGCAGCCGGGGGATGCTCCGCCGGGCCGAGAGCCACTCACCTGACCTGATGCTGCACGCACGAGAGGATCCGACCGGCGACTGCGACCAGCGGAGACTGCGGCGGGACAGTGGCGGCGCCGCACTTCCGGCCCGGGGGCGGGGCGGAAGGAGCACCGGCGAGCCCGGCGCGACCAACCGCGGCAGGGGGATGCGGCGAGCGTTTCTAAGACCCTGGGGCCCGCAGCCAGCGGCGGCGACTAGCCTGCCTGGCTGCGCAGCCCGGCGAGCTCAGCCCGGATAGCTGCGAGTACGGATTCCTCAGCTCACCGGCACGGCATCCTCCTGCAGCAGTCGCCCCAGCCCGCGGGCCTCCCCGGCTCCCCGCGCAGGTCCCGCGGCCCTTCCGCATTCCCGGGCCGAGGGCGGAGCGCCAGCGCTGGAATTTGAGTCGGGTGGGCTGGGAGCCGCCCTGGTTTGGGGGTCCCCTGGCGCCGGCAGCGGGCAGTCCGAGGTTGCCTGATTTAGCAGAGGTCAGTTGGCCTGGTTAAACTGAGTTTTTGATAAACAGTGTTCAAGAGAAGGAAGGAATGTAATCCGGAAGAGGGCGGCGGCTGAGTACTCTCCAGAGAGCTCCAGAAACACCCTCGCTTAATTTGAAATTGCACTCCAGCCAGTGGGCTTTTACTTTCTCCCGCCGGAGTTCATATTCTAGAAGTCTGATCAGAAATTCCATGTCAGACGGTGGTGGCGACACCTTTGATTCCAGCACTTAGGAGGCAGAGGCAGGATCTCTGTGAGTTGAAGGCCAGCCTGGTCTACAGAGCTAGTTCCAGGACAGCCAAGCGACACAGAGAAAACCACCTCCCTTCCTACCCGGTCTCCAAAAGAAATTCCTACCAAGTAGGAACACCATGCATCTCCAGCACTGAGTATCCGTGCACGGCAGTCCGTACAAAACAAATACAACTTAGGGGCCAGCAAGATGGCTCAGCAGGTAAAGGCATCTGTCAGCATGCATGGCTGAGTTAGATTCTCAGGGCCCACAGAGAACCAACTCCTGCAATTTGTTCCCTGAACTCCATATGCAGGCACCAGGGAATGTGCAGCCTCCTCCCCCAAAGCAGTAGATTGTGGCTCTTTTAGAGTTTGTTACAGAAGTCTACCACCACTTCCTAAATGCCCACTCTAGGCAATGTAAGATCAGTTAATGAGCAGGATGTGGCACGTGCCCTTAACCCTGGCATCCCAGTGGCATCAAAACAGGCAAACTTAACACAGCAAAAGCCCCTCTCAAAAAACCAGAGGTGGGTCAGGTCAGTGGCTAAGAATACTTTCTATGTAAAGAGAGGTGTGAAGTCCCAGCACTGAGGGCCAGGTTTCCCCTCTATGTATACAAGGCTTCAGCTCTAAGGATAGGAGGCCCTTTGCATCGTCTTCCCTTCGAGATTCTTTCCAGGGACCCGCTAACAAGCAAAGCAAGAATAAACTACAATTTGAATATTGGCTGCATTCACACACACACACACACACACACCTTTCCCCACATTTCTAATTTCTGTAGCAATCTTAGAAGGAAGTGTCCCTATTTCAGATGAGGAAGACATTTTAAAACAACCTTGGCCACGTGAGGGCGCAGATCTACTTGGGTACCAGGTGGGGTTTAGTCAACCACACCCAGCTCCAGATAGATGCTGCTTTTAATCATAAAGGTGCCATTATGGGCAGCATTACTTCATTTTATAAATGAATAAATAGGCCAACTAAGAATAAGTAGCTTGCCTAAGGCGATGAAGCTGAGAGGCAGCAAAACTGGGGCTTGAAAACGCTGAAAAGTCCCACCGGGTGGTGGCAGCAGCTCCGGCCTTTAATCCCAGCACTAGGGAGACAAAAGCAGGTAGAGGGCAGCCTGGAGTTCCAGGACAGTCAGGGCTGCACAAAGCCCTGGGGGAGGGGAGGCAGTGGAGAAAAACACCTGTCTTCCAGTGCCTCAGGCATGCCAACTCCAGTGGGCTCCTTTACACTTTCCTACATCTCTGTGACCTGATAACGACCCTCCTCCCTCCTAAAATCAGCT
Organism: Grammomys surdaster; assembly: GCF_004785775.1. Classification (NCBI taxonomy): domain Eukaryota; kingdom Metazoa; phylum Chordata; class Mammalia; order Rodentia; family Muridae; genus Grammomys; species Grammomys surdaster. Next base: position 2,222,726 of record NW_021604590.1, on the reverse strand, counting down.
TGCTCTAACTTTTTGTGGCCTGTACTCCTGTGAAGCTCTCTAGTCAGTGTCTACCCAATCCTAAACTCCCCGTTGGCCCTCAATCTCCTCATTTTTTGTAGAAAGCGGTTCCCTTCTCAGAACCTAAGCCTCCACCTGTCTTTTATGCAATCACATCCACTTCCTGGCCTTTAAGTCTCGGGTTCCTTGATTAAACCCACTGGAGTCCAGTGGCAACATAACCGTAAAGCAGGTGTGCCGGCTGCTGCACACTGGAGTGTTTTTGCTGGGGCTTTGAAGCTGGAGGGCTAACCCTGAGGTCCTTTTCATCACAGAAAGTTCAGAGAGCGGTTCTGCTTTCAAGCCCACTGCTAGAGGAGATTCTTAGAGCTTTTTTTTTTGGCAGCCATTCTTGCTTAAGCAAAGCTCAGCTACTAAGCAGCAAACCCTACTAGCAAATTAAGAGATTTAATTCAAACAGGACTGACCACCTACTGTCCCCAACAGCCATTCAAGGGGTTGCCCAGATGGAGATGGATGTTGCAAGAGAGAATTTTAGTAGTACTTTTTTTTTTTCTACCTCACTGAAGATTTGTTAGCAAAAGAGATGATACGTGTAGGGCTTTTTTCTTCCCCTTCAGTAAGAGTGGAAAATTCAACAAGACTTAACACTGAGTGGATAAGCTGAAAAAAGTATTTTGCTTAAAAATCTAAATGAAATTCAAGCAGGAAATTAGGGCAGATTTCTATGACTCGAATCTTGAAGTAGGCGAAGGGTAGGTGTTACTAGTTACTACTCCCTCATCCCCCACCTCCATTCTACAGGACCGGCATTATTGGGTTAAGGCCTCTGGCTCTCTAACCTGCCACTCAAAGGCATTGCGTAACTGTTTATCAAATGAGGTAATGGTTTCCTTCAAGGACAGTCTTTCAATAGCATAACAGTTTGAAGCACACACCCCCTCAGTTTCAAATCTTTTTACACTTAGGGCTTCTTGAGACATTAGAAATGAAACAGAACAAAAGTGTTTTCCACTCCCTAATTAACAGGGCAACAGTTCTCAATTATCAAAAATAACGCAAGTTATTTTTAGGGTTGAAACAATGACCTCACTTTCCCAGGCATGCAGCCACAGCTGTTCTGACTGTGGGTAGGTCAGGAACGTCTAAAATTCACATATGGACTTATGAGGAATCTGCATAAACAAACATGGTCTTTTAATAGGGGTTGTTATAATAAGGAAGAACTGAATACAACAACAACAACAAAAATTACTGTATTTCCAACAGCTGGAAACACAGAGAAATCTGTCTTTTCTGTTAAAAGCATTCCAAAGACCCTTTAGAGCTGAAATAGTTTTTAAATAGAACAAATGAAAATTAGTGTGTTCAGGGCCTGCTCCTATTTTAGTGGCAGGAATGGGAAGAGGTAAAGCAGGATTGTCAAACTCTAGAGTCTGACTTACTCCAGGGGTCACAATTCTGCAGGAATTATTTTCCAAACTGGAAGACAAAGTCTAGGCACTCAAGGAAGGCTTCATCTGATTTCCCTGGAGGGGGAAAAAAGCAGAAGCAGAGAAAACCAGGATTGCTTTAAATCACAAGGAGCCCTGGACGGAGTCAGGGCAAGCACTGATGGGGCTGTCATTCACTTGTCTACCGTGCTTAGAAAGAGACGCGAGTAAAACTAAAAGTCAATAACACTAAACGACTAAGTATTTTATCAGAAAGTTTAATTATCATTCAGAAAAAATTGAGTGGATAACTTTCTCTGAAAAAATATACGGACTCTGTGGGCTGCAGTTGTTATTACACAGGATGAGACTGCCTGACCTTCTCATCCTGTAATGACAGAAAGTCCCATTTCCAGTCTGATTATAAAGGTACACGTGGCCCAAAGTGGCTGAGAATAAATACAAAACAAGAAAGGCAAAAAGCAGTAAAGCGAGGGCATGCAATGGGCTCCAGGAGAAAAATCTCAGAAATACCCCAATGGCAACAGGGAACATTAGTTGGAAGCCGCAGCTCTTCAGTCATCTTTGTCTTTTGCCCCGTGCTTGAGGATGCGTGTGAACTCAATGTAGTTGAAGTTCCCCTTCTTGTCAATGGGGGCCTCCCTGTACAGCTCATCCACTTCCTCATCTGTGAAGCGGTCGCCCATGGTGGTCAGCAGCTCCCTCAGGTAATCCTCCTGGATGGTGCCTGGAGGGTAAAGAATGGAGGATCAGAACACCCACACTCAACTTCACAGCCTGTGTATTTCTACCAGCCCTGGAAAGCCCAGTGGATACAGCCAGATACTTAGTGGTGTTACTCTGCTGTCTGTCTGTCTGCCCCACATCCTTGCTGTGGCTTGGTGATCAGCACAAGGCTGTACCTATCCTACAAGCCAATGCAACAGGTGTCTTGTAACCTGCCACCTGACATCATTTTCATAAAACCCACACAACAAAAGTAAGGTCATTACTTGTAGAACAGAAGCAGAACCCCGTGTCAGCCCTCATTTCCTTTCTAGCACTGGGCATTTTAAAGGGCTCTGCAAGTAACTTGTATGCACAATGATCGGGAACCTTTAATACACTATATAGGCCGAAAATAAATGAAACACAGAGGTTTTACCATAAAGCAAGAAAGAAAAGGTTCTGACAACTTCCTGGTGTATGAAATTATACTAGGAATACATTTACCACAAAGTGAGCTCAACAAACAAAATTAGAAAAGAAACTTCAATCCTACGTAATAAAAAAAGATACCGAAAATCTTAGAAGTGTAGCTTTGTAGAAATAAATCATTAACTCCAACCAATTGACTGGCACTTAAGTTAACTGTGATTGGGAATAAGCGTACAACTAAACTGTATCAATCATGCATGTGTCAAGAAACAGACACAGGGCTGGACAGATGGCTCAGTGGCTAAGAGCACTGACTGCTCTTCCAGAGGTCCTGAGTTCAATTCCCAGCAACCACATGGTGGCTGGTGTATCTTAAGACAGCTACAGTGTACTCATATAAATAAAACAAATAAATCTTAAAAAAAAAAAAAATAAGAGAGAGAGAGAGAGAGATAGAGATAGAGACAGACACAAATAAAAAAGCTTGGTGCATGGAAAGAAAAATAAAGGAGCCAAGAGAAAATTCTACAAAAACAACCCCACACTCACATGTGCTCATGTGAGCCTCTTTTGTGGGCAAGGGCCACATATGTGAAAATCAGAAGACAATCATGTTGTGGAGAGTCCTGAGAGCTAGGAGACCATGCCTATGTTAGCTGCCCATGACAACCCCTGGCATTTAAGACTAGCCTAGGTAACGCAGGTAATCAGGTATATTCCCTCTCTACACACACTTGCTGAGCCACAAGGCAGAAATCTTGGAAAATGTGCCCATGTGCTTTCTCTTCTGCTTTTGCCAGAGGACTGGGCATTCCTGTTGCTAACACTTTTTGTTTGTTTAATGGTTTGTTTTTTGAGGTATAGCTTTCTTACTAGATAGCCCAAACTCCCGATTCTCAACTCCACCTCCTGATTCTCATCTGATCCTCACAACAGCCTCATGAGATGGGTCATATTATTGTCAGTTTCATTAGGAAACAAAAGCGTAACAGAACCTTACCCAAGTAACCTGCCCAGAGTTACATAGCTATGACACAGCAGCAGACAGTTCTGAAACCAGGTAGCCTGAGCCCAGAGTCTAAGCTTTTCTCCGTGTATTTACTGTGCTGTGGTGTACAGCAATTTATGAGGTTGTTCTGGTCAGTTATTCATTTCACACAGTACTGACAACCAGGACCTTGGGGAATTAACTTTTAAGTAAAAGAGTAAATATGTTTCCCCAAAAGGTTTCAAATGTAACCAACGAACCTCTGAAAACCACTGATACTTATGGGAAGATGACTGATGAGCACAGGCCAGAAGGCTGCATAGAAAACCTCTACACAGTGCAAGCGCTGAATCACTACACTTAAATCACTAATATCCTGCCACAGAACTAAGAAACAACTTTATGATTAAAGGTTACCCCAGCTTACCGATCGCTTCCTCATCGAAGCAAGCGAAGGCGTTTCTGATGACGTCCTCGGGGTCGGTGCCGTTCAGCTTCTCTCCAAACATAGTGAGGAACATGGTGAAATTGATGGGGCCTGGGGCCTCGTTCATCATGGCGTCCAGGTATTCATCAGTCGGATTTTTTCCTGAATAAAAGGAGCCACATTCGTAATAACATTAGGAAACACATCAATTATTAATCACAGTAAACATTCTAGCAGGAAATAAAATCATTTGGGTTCATGATGGCAAAACTAGGGAGGGGGACATGTGCCCACTGAAGCAGATGCCACCGAATCCAAGGAAGCCGGCATCTCCCTGCAGCTGGAGTCACAAGTGACGGTGAGCTACTGAGTAGGAGTGCTTGTGCTGGGTACCAAGCCTGAATCCTCTGCAGGCAGTATGCACTAGTAACTCTCAGCAATCTCTTCAGCCCCACTCCCTCAAACAGCAACCCACATACATGTAGGAAGGCAGATACACACAGCCCTCCAGTCCAACCAGAAATAGGTACAGGAATATTCATGTGCCCAGTAGGAAATACTGTTTCATGAAAAATATGAAGGAAATTCTACACAATACATCAGCACTGCAAGTAGACATTACCCATTGAAGCCAGCATGTCGTGCAGGTCCTCCTTGTCAATGAAGCCATCCCGGTTCTGGTCGATCATGTTGAAGGCCTCTTTGAACTCTTGGATCTGGGATTGGTCAAACATGGCGAACACATTGGAAGTTGCGCGCTGAGGGCGCTTCTTGGTGGTCTTAGTCTTTGCCCTTTTGCTCGACATGGTGGCGGTTAAATCCTAAGTAAGCAAGAATTCAAGGGGAATAAAATCAGTACCTAAGATTACTAAGTATGAATCACAATAGTGGATTACTTGAATAAGTGGAATTGTCTTTATATACGCTTGAGACTTCTCAGTCAGCGCCATGTTACAGTGGAGTGACAAAACTGGGTAAAAATTTCATGCCAACAACCAAACTAAAAGTGAAAAACCCATCTTGAACTTTGAGTTCACTTACTCTTAAAAGTTTAAAGTTTTTTTTTTTAAAATAAGGATTTCAATCAACATCAAGTGAAAGCAAACAGCCCATCAAGATTACAAATCCCCACTACCACCATAGAACTTAACAACAAAAGAAAAATAAAAACCAAGGAGAGGGTTTGCTTGGGTTGGGGTGGGGGTTAGATACGTGGGAAACAGCAGTTATCATGCAAGGGCACTATGGAGCTGCCAGGAAACACTAATTCATCTTCAGAACCTTATCCTTCTGAAGCTCACACCTAAATTAGCCGATCCGCTCTGTCAGAGATGGGAAGTGGCAAGGCTGACTGACTGAACAAGTCTCCCCTCCTACTCTCTAAGACAAATGCTATTCTTCCACATTCAGGTAACATTTCAGGTTGCACCCACACTTCAGGGGTCAATGTCGTTCAAAACATTTTGATGAAAGGCTAACATAAAAGCATGGAATGTGAAGTAAATTCACCACGAGCTAGTCTTACAGACTCGATACAGTACTTAGAGACTTGACAGAACTTTATACAGATCTGCTCTGTGAACAGTAGATGCACTACCCACGAGATATAACTAAAGCTTCTCCTTTGAAACCAGAGCACAAGTAGTAAAGCAATTTCATTTAAAGAACACCTTAAAATCATAGACACTATCTTTGCTCTCTAAAAAATTTACCCCTGTAAAGCTTAAAAATAAAAATATAATTTTCCCCATGAACACTCAACTTTAAAACAATATAAAGTTTTTGAAGTGGAAAATCCTATAGTTATCAGATAATAAAATCTTGGCATACCATTCCTCAGAGGTGAAGTGCAGATGACAGAGTACGAGCCCTGCTCGGCAGGACTGACACTCTGGAGTTATATTCTCCAGGCAGGGCTAAAACAGGCACTACTGACTTCACTCTCTGACCAAGATAACAGTTTTAAAGCTTACGTTCTGAAAACAACATTCAGCCATGATTCGGCAAAGCACCATGCCCTTGCTCTAAAAATAAGACTGTGGACTGCAAAGAATGAACCGCTACCTAGATTCCAGCACCCGAAGTGACCCTTAGAATGTTTCCTACGAGTTAAAAAAACAAAACAAAACAATTTCTTACATTCTTTCCTTGATTACAACACACCAATAGACTAAAATTATGGAAGCAATTAGAAAAGCTCTGCTCACACTGCTTTTTATCTAAATCGGGTTTCAGATTTGAGAGGTTATCTTAAAAGGACAGCCTGTCACAACTCCAGTTATCTACCACAGAGAGTCAGGGGGCACAGCAAAATGACTCTAGAAGGATGCCATGTAAGACAATTACGTAGCCTCAAATTTCTACTTTTATTTCTCCTTTGAGACTGACTATTGCAACCATTCATGAGTGCATATTTTCAGCTACTGTCCTCTGGAGGCTCTACATCTCACTCACTACACAAGGCTGCACTCCTCCCTTCTGAGCTAAATGGATTAACCACTAGGCCATACAGAGTACATCACTACTGGCTCTTAAACGTGCAGACAGTACAATATGAACTAGTTCACACCTCTTCAAGATTTTGAGCACAGCATGTCTTTGAAGTCAAAAATCATCTTCAAAAATAGCCTGTTTTGTATGACAATATTGTCTTCCTTCTCTCAATGACCCTGGAATGTCAGTTATTTGAAAAATCAATGAGAACCACAGGTTAAATAGCTTACAAAGGTGATTTTTTTTTTATCTACAAAATTCTCATGTAAAACTACATTTGATGGGGGTACTCTTAAAATTCCTTTATAAAAACGCTTAAAATATTAAAAGCAACATGTAATTTTAATATTTAATATTACTTAAAGCATGCATCTAAAAATCAGCAAGTGCATTATAGAGCAGCTGAGGTTTTATGTAGCATCAACAACAGTTTCAGACAGAACTTCAGTTCATCCCATACTTTATTCAATTGTACTAGGACTAATTAATTATATTAATGCATATCCAATGTCATTAGCATTGAACTCGAGTCAGAAGTGTGAAAGCTTTAAAAGCACGCATGTGACCTATCTTGAAGAAGTTAAAACCCGGCAAGAGAGGGATGCAGTCCAATGACTGGTCCAACTTAGGCAATGAGTGACATACTTCCCATTCCAGAGGAATGACCCCAAAGTTACAACAATGCAGAAAGGTACAAAAGAGTGAAGTGGGTGGTGGTGAATGCTTTACTCCCAACACTGGGAGGCAGCCAAGGATACATGGTGAGACTCTATCATAAACACTGAGAGTTCAGAATGGTCCCCTAATTTCTACAGGATTAGAGAGGAAACTAAACACTGAACGCATTATCACTTGGAAGTGACATTCCCACTATCTTTGGAATTAAGATCAGATGCTCGTCTTACTTCAAGAAGGTAACTCTGTGCAGATCTGATAATGTGATGTTGAGCCAGTTACTCCCTGAGTCTCAACTCCTTCACGATGACACTGATTCACAGGTCTCCCACAGAAACCTGCAGCTTCACAGCCATGACATAGCCAAATACCCGTCTATACAGACAACCACCAAACTACAAGCATGGTGGGAATAAATTCAGGTAATGGAGCCGGCGAGAATGGGGCTACGACGACACCAGGGAGAATCTCTGAGAGTGGCAGTATTCTCTTTAATGTGGTTCTAAAACAGTGATGCTGTAAATACAATGTTCAACTTAGTTTAAAAAGTTAGAGCAAAATAAAACTGCAAATATTTTATGATCGTTGTAAGGATTTCAATTTAGGGTGTACGGCAGGATCACCTGAGATCCTCACTTTGAAGGCTTTGTGAAAGGTCTCTGGTATGAAACTTAAGCAGCAGGAAGGTTTGCCAGCTGGCCTTCTAGAGAACGGATGACAGCTTTGGAGCATCAGAAAGAGGAGGAAGGGCAAAGGTGGTCAAGATGGCTTCTGTTTATAGATGGAAAGGAGTGTTGCAGCAGTGCATGTGGTATGGTGTGGGTTGTTTGTCTTGCAGTTCTGCCTCACTGTATGCTAGGTGAGCACTCTGACAATAAGCCACATCCCTGCCTCAAAAAGTTTCCTGATTTAGCAGTTTACTAAACGGGACCTCATGCTTGAGAAGACATCAGACTATGAAGACAGCCCGGAGAGGCTTTCTACACATGCCGAGGGCAACCAGATTACAGAATCTTTAGAAATGTAGACTTTAAAGAACCTATGGTATCTAAGTTTTGAAAAAAGCTAAAGTTGGTGTGATGACTCATAACTGGGCTTACAATCCCAGGCCTTAAATTAGGAAGACCATCTCAAGTTTTAGGCCACCATGGGCTAAAAGGAGACCCTATCCAAAATAACAGACAAATAAAGAAACAACAACATAATAACAAAAAAGCATCTATGAAACCTTTTAAGTAGGACTAATCCATACTAAGATATACATGAGATTGCCGAAATTAAATAGAATCTCACGTGCCTAAACTGGTAATAGATGTAAAAGATAGAAATTCTTAACAAAACATCTAAACTAAGCATAGTTAATACCTTTTAATTAAAAAAAAAACTCTCTTAAAACTGGGAAATATACCCTTTGGAAAACTGCCATCTCAAGACCTCATAGTGTGCTAGCACCTAGGTATCTGGCCTGCTTCGAAATCCAGATCAAATCTGTATTATTTAATTAGTGTATTTTTTACGAGATGGGAGGGAGGGGGATAGTCTCAGTTTTTAAAAGTATATTTTCAAGTTGGTATTTCAGTTTCAAGGAAAATCAAGTCTTTACTTCTTAGGCACACTTCCGGTTGAGAGTCAGCTTGGATCTTCCTAGCCAGCCACACCCAAGAGTTCGGAGCACCTTTTAAAAAAAGTCATGAGTTGCCAGGATTGACTCGTCAACTACGCCTCACTTTTGAAGACAAAATGCTTTTCTAATTAATCCGCATTAAAGGCCATCCAGAAACAAAAAAAAAGAAAAGATCAGCAATTTTAGCGGAGATTCGCTTTCGTCGCCTTTTTAAAAAAATTAAAATCTTAAAAGATCTCTAAAAATCTAACAATGTATTTGATGTGCCTACTCAAAGATTCTTAACTAAAAACACTCCTCTGTAGGGTCGACTTAGTCCCCTCGACAGGCAAACGAAACTCCCTCCAATCTGTTCAAATACCGCTTTAAAAAAAAGTTCTACTTTCAGAGGGGCGCACGCTGAGCTGCAAACTGGAACGGGCTCTGGCTCCTAACCGTAGCCGGGCAGCTGCAATGCCAGTGGCCGAGGGTGGCTGTCCTACGGTTTTGTCCGCACACTCCCTGGATTCTGGCAGGTTTACGTTAGCAACCCAACAGCGCTCGGGAGTCAGCTCTTGTGGGGCTCGGGTTTCGCGGGTAGGCAGTGGTCCAAGGCGCGCGGCGCCGGCGAGCTAACCAACATTTCCCTAACTCCAAGTCTGGGACTTAGAGGTCTGCGCCCCGGCTCTCCGCCCCGGCTCTCCGCCCGGACTCTCTCCCGGCTCGGCTCTCCGCCCCGGCTCTCTCCCGGCCTGGCTCTCCGCCCCGGCTCCCCGGCTCCCCGCCCCGGCTCGCGCGGGCACACCTGCCCAGGTGCGCTCCCCAGCCTCGGCTCCCGGCGGCCCCCGCGCACACCGCAGCCCCGCGGGGACACCTTCCCGGGCCAGGCCGCACCCGCCCCGCGGCCAACACCACTCACCCTGCTCAGCCGCGAGAACCGAGAGTGTCTCCGAGAAGCTCTGCCGCCGCCCTCACAGACTTTCTAACTATCCAGCCGCCCCAGAACGGCCACTTCCGGCCTCCGCTCGCGAGCCGGAAGGAAGCCTGGCGGCCATTCTTGCACCGCCTCTGTGGGCCAGCCCTGCCGGGAGGGGGCCTCAGGGAAGGTGTCGGAGCCGACCGCGGGCGCGGGGCGCCGATGGGGAGTGACGAACGCGTCGCTTAGGACTGAAAGGGCCGTGTGTCGTATCTCTGGGTCTCATTACTGACTCTTCGTCTTTCTCGCGTCTGTTTTTGAATTGCGATTCTGCTCTAGCCCCCTTTTCAGCAATGGTTGCGCCTGCCCTGGAGCTCTCCTTTGCCCGCATTCCAGAGAACGGAGAGAGGCGGGGACCCCGTCTAAGTCCATTTAGGGACATGGAGGAGCTGTGTCGCGGGTCTCACGTGACTGGCCTTGGCTCCGCCCACAGAGCCCGGCGCCTCCGCTCGGCTCTAGTGCGCCTGCGCAGGAAACTTCAGTGAATCAGCGTCTAGGTCAGCGCCTCTGGGTCTAGGCATCGCGGGGTGGTATGTGTGAGTGACTCGAAAACTATGAAGGGTTTTTTTTCTTTTTTTAAATGGATTTCCTCACGCTTCCCACGAGGGAGGAAACACTGAAGTTTCAGTCTCTTTGGTCCACATAGAGTTCATGAATTCAATATCTATTGCTCCGCTCCCTCTTCCAAAACATTCTCTGGAACTTTCTACCAGAGTTCCCTTTTACCCCGATGGTGACTCCTGCTTGCTCCACCGATCGCTCGAGGGTGAATGATGTCATTGGGATAAAGTGCTGGACCAGTTTACCTGTCAGGTCTCCTTGCGAGCCTGGCGAGACAATACCCAACCCCAGTTGTTTTCTTCTAGAAGAATTCCTCCCGTTAACTAGTGATACTGTTTAAAGTTAACTCAGAAGCAAGGCCACTGAGGGGGAAAATGCCCTAATCGTACAGATGACCGAAACAAATTTTTCCTCTCTTTGATACTTGGAGTGCTAAATACAAATACAAATAACTGGGTACTTCATCTCCAGCTCCCTAAACCAAGGGTTTTAAGAGTGGGTTCTTCGTTGTCAAGGACTTAAGGGGCCCAACATGACTTTTAGGGAAGACTGGGGACACAGCTGGTGGTTTTGGCTGTGACCAGTACAAACTCAGACGTCTGAGCAGTTAGAGATGGTGGTGGGTTCTGAGGCAGTGCGGCTCCTGCAGTGCACTAACACCTCCTGGCCTTCACACTGTAAGGCTTAAGTCTCCCTAATCTCCCTGTCCCGAAAGAGAAAACCAAAACTCCTTTCGAGGATGAGGAAATGGGTAGCTTCCATTCTGCCTCAGCTGGAGAACAGCACCTTGTTGCTTCTCTAGGAGCTGCCGATATGACCTTGCCAACTTAATAGATTCTAAACTGGTAAGCACTGGGGGGGGGGGGG
>NW_021604590.1:2210675-2211445 GCF_004785775.1 Grammomys surdaster | reverse complement strand
GTGGTTTGCCCGTTGTAATGAACAGTTGCCACCTCGGGACTGGGTTGTGAAACAGAAGAGAAAGGGCGGAGAATTACAGAGAACAAATATGAATAGGTTACAGAAGAGCAAATAGACCTACCTGAGGACTAGTGGAAGATGTTGCCGGAAGAGGGCAATTGGGCTGATTCTAGGGGTTAATAGAGAAAAGTGTGTCAGGTCGGCTGGAGGGGCAAAGAACCCGGCTCATATGAAATCGGTTCCTGTTCACCCTGTATTCATTCCCACAGGTAACCATGGATAGACCAAGTCAATGTGGAAAAGGAAGTCTTAATATTCTAATGTTTTGATATGAAATTCTAATGATTAGACCCACTACTGAAGGCCTCTGATGCTGTCTGTTGTACCTGTTCTTTTGTAACCTACAGGAAATCTTCATGAAACAGCAGGCGAGTCCTTTTCTCTCCAAGTTTGACAATCTGGGTTCTGCCCCCCCCCCCATCTTTCCTTTAGCAAGCTGTGTAACTCAGAGAATAAGTCCCTCAGTTGACCTGAAGCCCAATGTTCCAATATCCAGTCCGTCTTACAAGGCTTTCTGATTAAATGAGATCTTTTACAACTTCATTTTAATTAAAGATGTATTTGCCGGGCGGTGGTGGCGCACACCTTTAGTCCCAGCACTTGGGAGGCAGAGGCAGGCAGATTTCTGAGTTCGAGGACAGCCTGGTCTACAGAGTGAGTTCCAGGACAGCCAGGACTATACAGAGAAACCCTGTCTCGAAAAACCAAAA
>NW_021604590.1:2144780-2210575 GCF_004785775.1 Grammomys surdaster | reverse complement strand
TTATATATATATATATATATATATATATATATATATATATATATATGGCTATTCGGCTGCATGTCCATCTGCACACCAGAAGAGGGCATCAAATCCCATATATGTGTATGCTGGGAATTGAACCTAGAACCTCTGAAAGAACAACCAGGGCTCTTAACTGCTGAGCTGTCTCTCCAGCCCCTCACTTACTGTGGTGATTTGAATGTGCTTGGCACAGGGGCCGTGGCGCTATTAGTAGGTGTGGCCTTGTTGGAGGAAGTGTGTCACTATTGGGGTAAGCTTTGAGTCTCCTGTGCTCAGGCTCCACCTAATGTGGAATGGCAGTCTCCTCTTGGCTACCTGCAGAGGACAGTCTTTCCTCCAGCACAGTGTTTGCCTGGCAGCTGCCATGATGATAATGGACTGAACCTCTGAAATTGTAAGCCAGCCCCAATTAAATGCCCTTTATAAGAGGTGTCTTCATCATGGTGTCTCTTCACAGCAATAAACCCCAAACTAGGATGCTTATAACTTTAAAAGAAGATTTTTCCAAGTACAGAAGAGTTCCTTTCAAACTGTCTGTGGATTGTGTGTGTGTGTGTGTGTGTTAGGGGGTATGGTGTAAATGGTGTGTGTAACTCATTGTGCAGATGCACACACCGTGCATGAACATGCAGAAGCTGGAACAAGATGTCTGATGTCTTCCTCTATCACTCTGTCTCTCCCTGAATCAGAAGCTCCCTGTTTCTACTAGACTGGCTGGCCAGCAAGCCTCCAAAGTCTTCCTGTGTCTGCCTATCAATGTTGGAGTTACAGGCATATCAGCCATTTCCCCAACTTCTAGTGGCTTTCAAACGTTTAGCTGAAACTTACAGTAGAAAGTTTATATCAGGGTTGGTAAGATGGCTCAGCCTGCCACCAGAGCTAATGGCCTAAGTTAAATCCCTGGAATCCACATGGCAGAAGGAGAAAAGCAACTTTCATAAGCTGTCCACTGTAACGGGAGATATTAGAAAGGAGGCGCCAGGCTTAGCTGCTGTGTTCCCCACACTAACAGCCGCATTGGCTGGTGGCTTCAAAGGCTCCAGCCGGGCTGCGCCGCCCCCAGACGTTGGCGTGGCTGCTGCTTCTGCCCACCACCACCCTCGGCCTCCACGGCTCTTGGCCTGGCCCCTAGGCCAACTCCGCTGCCTTCACGGTGCTAGGCTAGCCCCATGCAGTAACCACCATCCTCGTGGTTAGGCATCACAATACCCATTAACTCGGTAAAATCAAAAGTCTTAATGCTTATAGTTAACCAAACAGATTTATATATATTAACAAATACTGAAATCCCAAAATGTCCACACAATTTAGACAAGTTATCCCAATTATCCGAACCTTTAGATTTCATATCTACCTATGCTACTTAAAGCCTTGCGGGTCCATAGTCGCTGCCATTTTCAGCTGCCCTTCTCTCTCCCCGTGTGTCTCCCTCTCTGCCACCCTTAGCTCCGCCTCCCTTTTTCCTGTCCAATCACAGGCCTCCCGCTGCAAATAGATTGGACAGGGAAATTTCTGCCACAGTCCACTGGCACAGGCGATATAGAAAGGCTATGGCAGACAAGTGAGTTATCTGGAGATGGCTCACCATTTTGCATGCCTGTGATGGGTGCGCTCTGAGCTGTAGGGTCCTCAGAGACTTTGTCCCAGGATTGCTTCTCACTGCTGATGTGCCATTCCTGCCACTATTACATAGTTTAATGGTTCCTGGGCATCAGCCCACCCTACTGGACAAGTTTCCTGAAGATCAATATGAAGATGTACTTTAATGTAGTAATGTTGTTTAGACCAATTGAAAATTTCATAATTCCTGATAATGATTTTATAGAACTCCTGAACTGATTCAAGTATTTTTAAGCCCCCTGTAGAATAAAAAGCTGCAAATAGAGTTCAGTGTCACAAGCATGAAAGTGGCACTAGGAAGAAAAATAGGCTTGGGGCAAATTTGTGATCAAGAGAAAACAGTCATTCTAGGTCAGGTCCAAGGATGAAGCCACAGGCATGCACTATGATAAAGAAAGGCCGCGTGAAACTGTTGCTTTGAACTTAGAATGAGCTTACAGAATAAACACTGCTTTGAACTTACTAACAACATCCTTCTGTAACTCCCTTTTGTGTAACATTTTATCTGTGAGGTAATTTTATATAAGATGTTTGTCTACAAAGCTATAAAAGGGCTGAGAGAAACAGCAAAGTGTGGCTGTTGGGGCTCTGCTCCCTCTGCCAAATGTGTATATATGTCTCTCTGTATGTACATACAAATGTCTCTATGTATATATGTCTGTCTATCTAAATGCATATACATACATATGTATGTATGTATATCAGTGTGCACATACAAATATGAAATGAATGGAACTGGTGGTCCAGACATGGCCGAATGTGTGTGTGTGTGTGCATGCACGCACACGCACGCACACGCATGCACACGCACACACGTACATGACTTCTTCTCTATCCTTTTATTTCTCAATGGCTCGTGAAGAGTCAATGAGCTCCAAGCTTCTCCAAGCCAGCAAGTGGCTCCAGAGTTAAGGAGCCCAAGTAATTATGTTCTTTCCTAATTCCCTACTGCTTTCAACTGGAGTCAGTTGCCAGAAGCCATCAGTTTTTGGCATCAGAATAGCTAGGGAGTTAATTGTCAGAAGTCACCACCTTCTGGACCATCCTGTGTTCCACCTCAGTAGCTGAATGTCAAGGCTGGATCTTGACAATCCACTGATGTACACCCACAAAAATAAAGCAGTAACAATTAAAATAAAAAGATGCGTATCACTAAACAATACCTATCTGTGATGCTTTGCAAGTTTTCCTATTCTACTTAAAATCTCTACTCATTCACATGGCTGCCCTATTTAAAAAAAAAAATTCACAGGCTAGGTGGCTCAAATAATGAGAATTTGTCTTCCACTCTATGGAGGGTGAGAAGACCAAGATGAAGGAACTGGCTGGTTCACTTCTTGCTGAAACCATCTTTATGGTTACAGACAGCCACCACCTTGCCCTGTCCTACATGGCAGAGAGAGGCTTTTCTCTCCTCTTCCTTTGTGTCCTAACTGATGAGGGCCTCACCCTGTGGTCTGTCTAATATATATATGTATACAATTCCTAGGGGTCCTCCCTCAAAATCACACCCAGTCCCACTAAAACATGAGGTCATGTTCCACCAACGTCAGGAGACATTTTGCATCCTCATAACCGGAGGTCTGCTTCTGGCACACAGAGAGTAGAAGTCAGAGATGGTGCCCGAAGGGCTAAGATTGAGAAAAGACTATACTACTGATTTGGGGGCTCAGTATTAAGTGATGATTTGGGGATACTATGAGTACCAAATGACAGAATTCCTTTTTCCTTCCTCATAGTAAGACATTTATTTGTTTTCTGAGGTCAGGTCTAAAGAGAAAAATGGAGCTGAAGTTACCATGTGCCCAGCATATGCCAGGTGTTTATGTAACATTTAACTCTTACCACAGCCCCATGGGGCAGGAGTTAAAGTTTGCTTTTCTTACACAGGCCAAGATTCAAGATTCTTCAGTTATTTGTACAGGTTATCTAAATAGTCATACAAAAAGCCAAAAGTGTAAGTTATGTCTTTGATTTTCCAGGGATAGGAGAGAAATCCAACTCCTGCCCTTCTAATTTTGTATGAATACCAACAAATATTTGGTAATTGACTACTTAACTTTGGTGTGTTTAGCTAGTTAGCACAATTGAAAAACCTGTTTTCTATTTTTTTTTTTTTTTTTGTTTTTCGAGACAGGGTTTCTCTGTGTAGCCCTGGCTGTCCTGGAACTCCCTCTGTAGACCAGGCTGGCCTCGAACTCAGAAATCCGCCTGCCTCTGCCTCCCAAGTGCTGGGATTAAAGGCATGCGCCACCACTGCCCGGCTGTTTTCTATTTTTTAAAGAATCTTAAGTGTGTTTCTTTGTGTCTGTATGTCTGTGTATGTGTGTATGTTTGTGTGTATGTCTCGCTCTCTCTGTATATGTGTATGTCTCTCTGTGTGTTTTTCTCTCTGTATGTCTCTCTCTCTATGCATGTATGTCTCTCTCTGTGTGTATGACTGTCTCTCTGTGTATGTCTCTTTCTCTCTGTGTATGTGTGTGTGTGTATGTCTGCGTGTGTATGATTCTGTGTGTGTATGTCTTTCTCTCTCTGTATATGTATAGCTCTGTCTCTCTCTCTGTCTCTGTCTCTCTTTCTCTGTGTGTGTGTGATGTAACAATGAGCTTTAATCTATTAGTCTAGGAAAACAGTAGGAGGAGCTCTTGTCTTTTAAATGGAGAGATGTTTAACTAAATCTGATAATTAAACTTGGAACACCAGAGCTACAAATAGACTACAAACACTGTATTAAAAGTGTATAGAAAAGTCAATGTGAATGAAGAATTTCTGTTTTTTTGTTTTTAAATTTAGTCAATAGCTTTTTTTCTTTCTTTCTTTCTTTTTTTTTTTTTTTTTGTTTTTCGAGACAGGGTTTCTCTGTGTAGCCCTGGCTGTCCTGGAACTCACTCTGTAGACCAGGTTGGCCTCGAACTCAGAAATCCACCTGCCTCTGCCTCCCAAGTGCTGGGATTAAAGGCGTGCGCCACCACTGCCTGGCAGTCAATAGCTTTTTTGTTAAAACGTTTTATATTTGTTTAGTTTATTTTATGTGTGTGTGTTTTGCTTGCATGCGTGTGTGTGTAGTGTGACCTTTGGAGGTCAGAAGAGTGTTGGATCTGCTGGAACTCGAGTTCTGGATGTCTGTAAGCCACCAGGTAAGTGCTGGGAACTGAGCCTAGGTCCTCTGCAAGAGCAACAATTGGTCTTAACTGCTGAGCCTTCTTCCCAGCCCCCAAACTTATCTCTTCAATGTAGTATTATCATTGATTCTTTGAAATTTCATACATTCACACAAGATTATTCAAAATAAGTAATCAAAATTATTTTTAAGTTGGGGAGTGATAATCGAGGTGAAAGCTCATGGGACTGAGGCTGGGGATGTAGCAGAGCTGTCAGAGTGCTTCAAGCACAAAGCCCTGAGTTTGCTCCTCTGTACTTCAGAAGCTCAGAGTGCCAGTGCAGCCTATGACCTGAGCAGTTGGGAGGTCAAGGCAGGAGGATCAGACCACCCTCAGGGTCTAATATGAGGACTGTAAATCTATGTTTAATCATTTTATATAAAATGCCTCATGAAAGACCGTGTCTCAGCATAGCCTTAAAGCATTATAAATGAACAAAATTCCTCCAAACCAGATACTACTAAGTTTAAAAGCAGAAAATTAGCCAAAGGATCAAAAAAAAAAAAAAGGTAAAAATTTGAAACGACTAAGGTCAATACCTGTTTTTCAAAGTGTAATAAGTAATAGTAATGCAAGACATCTTTTCTAAAATGAAATTCTGCTGGAAAACAAAATACAGAAACTGAGAACCATATCCAGTGGTGCAGGCCCAGTACCCCGGATACTCAGGAGGCTCAATACACAGACAACGGCAAATACAAGTCCTGCCTGGCAGATCAAGTTCAAGAGCAGCCCTGGGAATAACCTAGCTCTTACAGTATGTGTGGCAACCAACTGCAGTCATGTCGTTCATAAACATAAGCACAGTAACTTGGGGAATGGAGTCCTGCATCTTTGTTGGGAAGAGTATGAAAGTTTTAAATGGCTTTAAGGTATTTTTAACACTGATTAATAACACATTCAAACTGTGCAATACAGTGAGATAAATTTTGTTAACATATGCATATTCTTGTGAAGCCATCACCACATTTATGATAGTGAGTGCTCACCTCACCCCTGGGAGCATTGCAGAGCATCTTCCGATTTCTCCAGCTTCTCCCATTCTCCAACCCCAGGCAGCCACCAGTCCCTTTATGTTAGTAGAGTTTACATGAATGAGATTTTTTTTTTTTTTAATAAGTGGAAGTGTTGTTTACGGTTCTGTTTTCATAAAAGAAGATAAAAAGGAAAAAAATTGAAATGTTTTGTGACAAATAGGACAAATATAAGCATAATATCCAGAACATAAAATGTTTAATACACGACTGTATTTTCACTTGTTCAATGGGAAGGAATAGAGACACAGTTCAAAGAGTTCAGGAGAAAAACTTTAGGGAAGCACACAAACCCAGGAGTCCAGGGTCTGGCCTCTTGCTGTTGTGCCTCATGGGCCAGACGGTCGTTCTCTGATTGCACTGCAGCTGGTTTTGCTGGTCCTCTACCAATTGCCTTCCTCAACTACCTTAGCTTGGGGCTCCTCAGAACTTCAGTTTGCCAAGTATCTTTTTTTTTTTTTTTTTTTTTTTGGTTTTTCGAGACAGGGTTTGTATCTTAATTAGGGTTTCCATTGCTGTGAAGAGACACCATGTCCAAAGCAACTCTTACAAAGGGCGACATTTAATTGGGGCTGGCTTACAGTTTCAGAGGTTCAGTCCATTATCTTTTTGTTTGTTTGTTTGTTTGTTTGTTTGTTTTTCAAGACAGGGTTTCTCTGTGTAGCCCTGGCTGTCCTGGAACTCACTCTGTAGACCAGGCTGGCCTCGAACTCAGAAATCCGCCTGCCTCTGCCTCCCAAGTGCTGGGATTAAAGGCCTGCGCCACCACCGCCCGGCGGTTCAGTCCATTATCATCAAGGTGGGAACACGGCAGCGTTCAGGCAAATGTGAGGCTGGAGGAGCGGAAAGTTCTACATCTTGATCCAAAGGCAGACAAGAAAAGACCGGCTCCCATGTGGCTAGCAGGAGGGTCTCAAATCCCACTCCCACAAAACACAGTTCCTCCAACAAAGCCACACCTCCTCTAACAAGGCCACACTTCCAACAATGTTACACCTCCTACAAAGCCACACCCCTCTAACAAGGCTGCACCCCTCCAAGGCCACACCTCCTCCAACAAGGTTACACCTTCTCCAACAAAGCCACACCCCTGCAAGGCCACACCTCCTCCAACAAGGTTACACCTCCTCCAACAAAGCCACACCTAATAATACCACTCCCTAGGCCAAGCATATACGAACCACCACACCATGGTTTACCTCATTTTTTTTTTTAAAGATTTATTTATTTATTATATATGAATACACTGTAGCTGTCTTCAGACACACCAGAAGAGGTCATCGAATCTCATTACAGATGGTTATGAGCCACCATGTGGTTGCTGGGATTTGAACTCAGGACCTCTGGAAGTGCAGTCAATGCTCTTAACCACTGAGCTATCTCTCCAGCCCCTGGTTTACCTCATTCTAAATATACTCATGTCATCTCCTGGTTTAGCCCTTTTGACTTTTAGTTCCTGCTACTAAGTGTTGTAACAATATTTCCAATTCAAAGAGACACATGTAATTTAGCTTCATTTTGCCAACGTAATCTTTTGAGCCAATCCTCATTCTGTAGGTTGCTTGCTGGTTAGGATATACATCAGGTACTTTTGAATCTGGAGTTCACCGTCATCTGGGATTGAAGAGCAAGAACCCCAGCAGGCACTGTAAGCTCAATAGCTATGCTGCTCACAGCAGGCACTGTAAGCTGAATAGCTATGCTGCTCAGGAAAGGGTGTGTGTGTGTCTGAGAATCTGGAAAGAGAGAGAGGGAGGGAGGGAGGGAGGGAGGGAGGGAGGGAGAGAGAGAGAGAGAGAGAGAGAGAGAGAGAGAGAGAGAGAGAGAGAGAATGACCGCAGATACAGAGTGCTTACCTTGTGTGTCATGAGCAGACTTGTGTTGGAAATGGAGTTAAAGCATAGTACTTTACTAATTTTGTGACTTTCAGTAACTTTAGCGAATCGGAGAAGCAGCCCTGCCTGATCTCTCTGAACTTTATTTTTTTCATTCATACTTTGGGATAGTAAAATCTTTCAGAGACTTGGTTAAAACAGTATCTGTAAAGAACCGGCATGGTATGCAACACATTGGAGTTCTCAGCAGTGCTGGATATTTATAACAGCTTAATGGTGTTATAAGAAATCTACCTGTAGATTGATATATCTCACATATATTTTATGTCAGAGCCAAAAGATATCTCACCCAAGAGGAAAACCAAATCGTTAACTTTAAGGATGTCCAGTCCAACAAAGAAATTTATAATGCATTTAAAAGTAGATATTTCATGCTTGCTTCAGCAGCACATATACTAAAATTGGAATGATACAGAGAAGATTAGCATGGCCCCTGCGCAAGGATGACAAGCTGGGCGGTGGTGGCGCATGCCTTTAATCCCAGCACTTGGGAGGCAGAGGCAGGCAGATTTCTGAGTTTGAGGCCAGCCTGGTCTACAGAGTGAGTTCCAGGACAGCCAGCGCTATACAGAGAAACCCTGTCTCAAAAAAAAAAAAAAAAGTAGATATTTCTTATATCGGTTGAATGTTTTAACAAAATAATCCAAATATTCTAATTTTTCTCTTTTGTTTTTGAGACAGGCTGGGTTTGAACTCATGATCCTCCTGCTGGCACTACCTATGATAAGCACGAGTCACTACACTGGCAAACATTGTGGTATTAATGGGGTACTGAGGAACAATATAATAGATTTGATTTCTGACACTATAAATCGACCTGATTTTTCCAAATGGCAGTCCCATAAAACATACCCTGGAATTCGTAGTACCATCTGGAAAAATACTTCCTAAGCAAATAATTGAAAAGGAACACTTTTGTACGGACAGATATTTATAGCTTTCTTTCTAGTTCAGAGGGTTTTGTGATTTTATAACTAAAAGAGGTGAGTTGATTTTTTCCTCTTATGTTATCTGTTGGAATCATCTTGGAGCTTTAAAGAAAGCATCTATGTCCCGTGCCAGAGATTCTGAGGTGATTTTTCTAGAATACAGGTGAGCTCCCCAGGTGAGCCTGACATAGACCTAGGAAGGAGAACTACTCTTGCCCCTCTATCCAGGGACCTATGAAAACACAAGAGCCAGAGAAGCTAAAAGGCCTCTCAGAAGAACACACATGGTTGATGGAAATAATGGTGTACCTGCTGCTCCCCCCTCCCCCCGGTCATACAAGTCCTGGAAATATGCTCGTGCTCAGCACTTAGACTGGGCAACAAAGCACACGGGAGTAATACAGTGCGCACAGTAATATGGCTGAGTGGATGACTGCAGACAGAGTAGGAAGTAATGCATGCAGCTGGATGAGGACAGTAGGAACCAGGGTCCACCCCTGCCACTCACGCAAGCAGCAGTTATTCCTTCTGGAGCTGTTGCCTCCTTTTGGGGAGCACAGTCCTTTCTTGCCTCTCTCTGATCCACTAGATGCAAGTCTATCTGTTGGAAAGCTGGGGCTCTCAGCATCCAGGACTGATAGGTGGTGAACTGGTCATGCAGAACAGTTATGAGTAATCAAGGACACCCCCCCCACATACACACATACTTTTTACCACATTAACCATTCTGTGGCATAGAATACACCACTCCTGTTCACCTGTAGAACTCTTCACCTCCCCTATCCAACATTTCATAGCCATTAAACACACCACCCCAGCCCCTGGCACCTGCCATTCTGCTTTCTGTCTCCATGAACCTGACTCTTGTAGCATGCTCATGGTGGTTTAGCTGGCTCCATCACCAGCACTAGAGACAAACATAGGGTAGATGGTACTGAAACCTGTTCTGATCTCTTACTTGTCTCTTGATCCTGTGCCTGGCTGCCCCATAGTTCTTGTTTTTCCACCTCTTAAGTAGTCCCTGCTTCCTTATCAAATGCTCATCATATGTAAAGAATAATGCTAGACACGGGAATCTTACACACAAGAAGACTGGCTTCTTGTCTGCAGGTATCTCGTAGTACAGGAGATAAATAGACGTTTACTAGGCAAACAAAGGAATGGCGTATGTGGAGGAACTGAGGCTTTCAAGTCCCAGTGCTTGGGGAATTGCTGTGGTTGGAAGGGACAAAACAGAAAACCAGAGAGAGGTGGGACTGGAGTAGTATGTGGGTCTAATGGCCAAGATCCCCTAAACTGCGTTAAGGAGGGTAGCTAGGAAAGCAAAGAGGACCCAGAAGGTTCTAAAGGAGAGAGGAGGAGTGAGCTCTGCCTGTACACATCCTCTGTCCCCCGCTGCAGCCCTCATTCTGCCTGCATTAGACCTGGTTTGCTGTGGTTCATCATACTGCCCAGGCTTTGTGACAGTGTATCTTAGTGCTGATGCGTGAGGGCTTCACAGCTGCCGACAACTTTGACAAATTACATACAATGTGTCTGTTGATCTGGAAAGTAAATGGATTGGTGAGTGAAGTTTCTTCTAGCTCTACTGCCTTTTGTGTGAAACAAGGATGAAGCCATCATTATTCTCAAAATGCAACATTTCAAATTTTCTGTCTCTGGGACTTCAAACATTGTTTGATGACACATTAGTTAACAATGAGGGAAACATTACCGCTCAAACCAAGCAAAGAGACTGTCAGAATCACAGGAAGGGGGGGGTCAGGTGAGGAGAAAGAAAAGGAAAGAGACAGAGCAGACAGCTGCCTGACTGCTCTTAGTGTTTAGCGGCAAGAGAAGTCGGCATTCACAGAGCCTTTTATTCACCAGTGGAGGGCAGAGGGGCGTGCTGAGAGCGGGGTATGGGTCAAGGTTAAAACAGTCCAGTTACCCTCTCATCATCTTGGACACAGTGGGGTATCTTAGGATATAGTAAAGGTATAATTAAGGCTCACCTAGTACTCGGGCCCTGCTTGTCATTTAAGATGCTGCCCCATTCATATTAAACTCTGCCTTCTTTCCTGCAGAAGATGTTGTCTAGGAAGAGAGGTGTCAAGGCTGGGGTTTGGATCTAGGGTGGTGGCAGAAGCCAAGGGTACCCCTTCACCTCTGCATGAGAGTTTCTACTAGTGCCATGGGCTACTTCTGCTTGTGCAACAGAAGTGTTTGATCAGTCTCTGCAGATCTAACCAACAATGCTAGGCCAGTTACACCTTAGCAGCCAAGGGCTTCTCTCCTCAAGCGAACATGGAGAGTATGATAGTTAATCTTGGTTGTCAATTTGATAGGAATTAAAATCACTATAGAAATATACCTTGGGTACATCTTTAGGAGTGTTTCCAGAAAGGGTTAACTGAGCAGGAAAGACTTAACTTGAGTTTGGGTAGCACCATTCCATGGTCTGGGGGTCCAGACTGAATGAGAAGGAGAGAGTCAGCTGAGTCCCAGCATGCATCTCTCCCTCTGCTCCCTGACTGTGAACACAGCACCACCTGTGGCTTACTTGATCCTGAAGCCATGCTTTCCCTGCTGACATGAACCACAGCCTCGACCTGCAGACCAAGCCTTTCCTCCTGATTTCAGCTATTTCTCACAGTAGTGAGAAACATAACTAACACAGAGGGTCTGGTAAAATTAAGGTTCCTGTGATAGAGGAAAGAATCGAGAGAAGGAAATATGGGCAACAGAAAAGAATAGAAAGATACTAATATTTAAATACCTGAGTGCAGCATTCCACAGAAAACCAAGGCCTCCCTCTGTGAAACTGTTTGAGCTTACTGGTGGCATAGAGCTGACAGTAGGGACATGGGAGTAGACAGGATCCGAGTGGATGTTGAGACCCTGTCTTATTACATATCTGCTAGAGCTGTACCATCACAGGTTTGCCCTTTTCCAGGACCACTGACCCAGACATCCTTCCCTTCTACCCAGTGTAGAGGGAGGTCGCTGGGGCAATTCATAGTCTGCAGGGCCTGATGGAGACTGTATTGGCTTCATTTTGCCAGTGCTCAGATAACTAGTTCTAATTTTAGCTCTAGATCTAGTTCAGAACTGGTTCGTTTAATAACTAGGTGAAACTTGGCTTCTCATAAGAATTCGAGGCCCTGCCTTCCCATCCTCCCTTCTTTCCTGTCTTCCTCACTACCCCCCCCCCCCCATTTGCAAACCACAGCCTTTAATGTTAACACAAACACATCTGGATTATTTTCAGGGACATTAGAGATTAAAAACATTCAAAAAACAAAACCAAAAAATAAAAAAACCAAAAAAACAAAAACAAAAAAAACCCAAAAACCCATACCAATGAAGGGGCATTTCAGAGGTGAGATGTCAACTTCAGGCACTTTCCTATTTTAGAACAAAATGTTCAAGATCCATTTATAGGTGAAGACAGAGTAGAAGTCATGCTCTAGATTGAAAGCACACACACACACACACACACACACACACACACACACACACCAAAAAATCAATCTAGCGACAACTAGAGAGCAAATGTAGGTTCGGAGCTTTAGAGGTGAAGTCATTCAATAAACAGCAAGATTAGATACCAGATGTATATGTGATACACATATACACATTCACATACATACAGCATATACACACATACTCACAGACTCACCACACACATGTTCAAACACATATACACACTCATACAAATACACACAAACACCACGCACATACACACATGTTCACACACATGCATATACACACATGCTCACATACATCACACACACAGACACACAACACACATATACACATACAGACCACACACACATTCACACACATACATATACACAGACATACACTCATCACATATCCATACTACACATACACATTCAAACACATACACACACTCATAATACACATGCAAATACACACATAAACACCACACACATATACACATGTTCACATACACACATCATACACAGCACACACAGTACACACATTCAATCACATGCATATACACACATGCTCACATACATCATACACAGACACACAACACATAGACACACATATAATACACATACAAATACACACTCATTACACACATACACATATTCACACACATACATATACACACACACACACTCACCACATATACATACTACACACACACATACACAGAGCAACTTTAAGCTAGAGAGGATACAAGCTAGTTATCATGCAAATTATAGGTAACTCCAGCTGCAGCTTTCAAAAGAGTTCATGGAATTATTCAGCTAAGATTTTTGTTAAGCTTAGAGGATCTTCATTGGACAGAGAAGGAAATTTTAACCACAGGGCCAGGATCACTCATGTTCCTTCCTTTCGTAACATAACACTAGGTTTCCCTTTAGTCCTGTCTTTTAAAGGCGAGGGATTCTTTCAGGTTTTGTTTTATGAAGCTCTAATCAGCATCCCTTATTCTTTTACCTATTCTGGCACGATGTAATCATCTCTAGGGACTTCCCATTCTGCTGTGCTGTGCCTCGGTGTGCTGGGTGTACCACAGTGCTGCACTCGTTGATAGGCTGTCTGGAAATGCTTTGTGAACCAAACCAAATGGATGCAAATTTTTCTTTCTTCATGTTGTTGATCTGTGAGTTTTAGTCGTGCATTAAAGCTGACAGCTTAGGAAAAGGCGTTCGTAATTTTAGGTGGGGCTTAGTCCTTATTTGTTTTCTTCACATTTTGTTCTGGAACGATGCTTCTTTCATCCCTGCCCCCCTCCCCATACATAGAGTAGTGATCTGCTACTAATTACTCTGTGTCCTTCTCTAGAATGAAAGTGAGCTGGCAGAGTTCTCGGGGCTAGACGCAACTTGTACATTTATCTTGTCTTTTAGTTCACCATTATCTTCTACTCTGAAAACACTAACATTTTTTCTAATCAGTTTAAAGAGAAAAATGTGTATCTACCTTAAAACCAATCATTACCTCAAGGAAAGAAACTATCTAGAATTCTTTTTTCCTCTCTCTATTCCAATAGAGGACTGGAATTATAGAATTAAGTTTTTTTTTATAGATAACATGATCACAATAAACTGCAGAAAATAAGAAAATCTCTTGGAACTCTGTGAGGCAAATCTAACCACTAGAATCCCCTTTTAAAAAACTTTTTATTGATTCTTTGTTTCACATCATGCACCCCAGTCCTGCTCATCTCCCCACCCCCTCACATCTGTCCTTCACCCTTGAACCTACCCCTCCAAAGCACATACACACACCACCAACAACAACAAAACAAAGCATAGAAAACATCTTGTCATGGAAGCTGTAGTGTGTCACAGTATGTCCTACAGTAAGTTCCTCTGCCCACACATCTTCACTTGCAAATGTTCATTGCAATGAGTCATTGGTCTGATTCCAGATCTCTGGCTTCTGTGACACCATCGATGCTGGATGCTCATCAGGCCTCCTCCTGGTTATCCTGTTGTTGCACTGTGTCGCGGAGATCTGCAGCTTTGGAACAGCAGGATTGGCTTTTTCATGTGTCCCAACTGTTCACAGATGATATAGATATTGGGGTGGAACAATTCAGAGCCCTGGATCTGGGCCTGAATGGTAGCTGAGTTGGTCCATGCGCCAGCTCTCCTTATCCCCACTGTTCCAGTTGGGACACCCAGTGCCACCATTGGCAGGTGGCAGGGTCAACTCTTCTGCTCTCATGCCCCCGAGGCTGGCTATCCTGCACCCACACCTCCAGAGGTAGCTCCACTGTGATACCCAATCATGGTTCAGGGTCCACTCTCCCACATGCTGCAGCCTGTGAGTGGCAGGGCCAGCTCTCTCACACTTATACCCTTGGGGCTCACCCACACCCCTGCCACCAGGACCAGCTCCACTGTGTTACCTGGGTCAGACTCACAGATTGCTCTCCCAAGTGCTGCTGCTGGTGAGAGGTGTGGCCAGGTCTCCAGAGCGCTTACACCAGTGAGGGGCAGGGCTAGGACGCACACCTCCTGGACATCCACATGTTCCCAGGTCACTGCCCCGACCAGGGATAACCCCCATCTTCGCTAGTGGTAATATGAACCATAGACATTGACACCAACCCCCTGCCACTGCATAGCCATGAACTCAGATGTGGTCCTCATGGCAGCTCAGGCGGGGACTTCACCATGGCCTCAGGGGGTGGGGCTCACCTCTCCACGCTCTAGTCTCCAGTTCCATCACTTCGTCACGCTCAGGATGCTCCACTTCTCTTTCTCTGCCATCTGACCACCACATACTCTTTCTCTGCCATCTGACCATCACATACTCAGACAGTGTGGTGGCTCCCACTGCATGCAGCTGGCAGGATCCTGGGTGACATCCTCCATCTGTGCTACAAGGCATGGCAATAAGTGGGGAGTCTATGGCCTGCCTGTGCCATGTACTGGAAGGCTGGTCTGTCTATCTTCCTTCTCCTGTGCTGTGCTGCCTGGATTTGACTTGACTTGATTTTTATGAATCCTACGCATAAGACAGCTTTGGCCACCAAGCCAGGTATCAAGCTAGGATGAACAAAGGACTGCCAACTGCTCTGTCCCTGACTGATGTAAGAACATCACCACCAGCAAGGTCTCTTTGTCCATTGCCAGGTGGGCCTATGTAGAATTCTTGAAGCAAATAATTTCTGATGTTTATAGATTGTAGTTGGTTACTTTCTGTTTATTGTTAGTGTCTGTACTGTGTGTGTAAGGGTGGAAGGGAAGGTGGGGGAGGGGAGGAGAGAGAGAGCAAGAGAGAGAGAGAGAGAGTGAGAGAGAGAGAGAGAGAGAGAAAGAGAGAGAGAACAGGGAGAACGGGAGAACAGCTTTTGGAATCATTTCTTCCTTTCACTTAGCTGCAGTGTGGTTTGTCTTGTTCACTGTACTGAGTACTCTAAGCCAGCTGGCCTACCAGTTTAGCTGTGATCCTCCTGTCTCTGCCTGTCATCTTGCTGTAGGACTCCTGGGATTACCAGTTTCATGGAGTTCTGGAATTACAGATGTGCGCCATTGCTGTGGTTCTCTTCACAAGGATTTTAGGATGGAGCCTATGTATCAGGCTGGGCCACTTCTCCTTCATTACACCATTAGTTGGAAACAAAGAATCAGATAGTTAGGCTGAATCTGCTCTTGAGTTTGGAAGGATAAAATAAATGAAAGGAGGAATTGAACAATTGCACCTGAAGCTGTGATTCACTTTGTAACTTTTCCTAGAGAGGAACAGTGAGTGTTCTTTGCAAAGCAGAATGCCTCTGCTCTAACCTTTAGCCTCTAGCCCTTTCTCCCATGTTGTCTTTCAGCGCTCTGCTGCATGTGTCACCAACAGTGCACACAAAGCCGTATCTTGGCATTAAGATTCCATGAGGTCCATTTTGTGGATCGGATTCCTACACCTGTTTTTAGCTCCAGACACAAGCCGCTCGTTGCACTGTATGTTTAAATATAAAGCAGTAAAGATATGTTGGATGCAGCCGTATAACCCTCCCTCTGTTTAAGTAAATTCTCTATTCAGTTTAATCAGGCCACACTCATTGAGCCATTAACCTAATCCCACTGCTCCTGCAGCTTCCTGCCATGCTTGTCTCTGCGTTTGGGACTACCCTCCCCATGTGCTGCTATATTTATCTGCCTTCTTGGCCATAAAAGGCTGGCCGCGGGGCCCTGACATTCTGCTG
This sequence comes from Grammomys surdaster, assembly GCF_004785775.1. NCBI lineage: Eukaryota > Metazoa > Chordata > Mammalia > Rodentia > Muridae > Grammomys > Grammomys surdaster. The sequence continues at coordinate 2,194,243 of NW_021604590.1, read as the reverse complement.
CCTGACCACATGCATTATTTTTGAACTGGCCCCCAGAATCCAGCCTCTAGCCTTGCCTCTTGGATTTAACCTAGGTGGGTCTTCATTCTCTCCTGCTCCTCGGCTGCAGCAGTGGGACATCCCCTGCCCCAGTAACCGGTAAGTGACATGGAGGTGGCAAATGTACTCAGTAGTTTATGTCTGCCTTCTGGCCTCAGCAGGGAAGTAACAGAGGAGCTCCAGGAAGGGAAAGCAGGGGCAGCAAGGTACCTGCCTGGGCTGGTGGCTGTTTTGCCATATTCTTTTGAAATCAAGCCACCATTTCTGGAACTATAAGCTCACATTTGTCTCAGATTCGATGCAAGTACTCTCTCAGGGAGGGGAGGAGTGAAGTATTTACAGATCTCCCTGAGTGTAAATTAGGCCAGAAGGATACAAATTTTCTTTAAAGCCACTAATTTATGATCCAGTGACTTAGCTCCAAGGGGGGAGAGAGAAAGAGAGAGAAAGAGAACAAGAGAGAGAGAGAGAGAGAGAGAGAGAGAGAGAGATAGAGATAGAGAGAGAGAGACAGAGACAGAGAGAGAGACACAGAGAGAGAGACAGAGAGAGAGACAGAGAGAATGAGAGTGGGGGTGAACTCTGTCATGAGAGAGCAGTGTGGACGAACTCTCGAGAGCATTGTGATATTTCTGACTTGAAAATGACTGGGTAATACAGAGGTGGCAAACCTGGCACTGTGGCTCTGAAGCTATTGCTTTCTGTAATTAATTTCCGTCAACTTTTGTCCTCTGCTGCCAGTGTCAGAGTAATACAGCATGGTTACAGTTATGGAGTTAGTATTTCTCCCTAACCTTCCAAATTATTTTTAGAAATAAAAATTAGGTTTCAGAAGACCAAAAAAAAAATCTTTATTTCTAACAAATTCTGGCTGTTGTGTGTTGGGTGAAGCCTGACTCACTCAAGAAAAGGAGGCAGCTGGCTGTACTTTGGTTCCAAGGGTCAGTCAACACTGGTGACTTAAAGTCAAACCCTGTTTACTTGTAATACATGACCCCTATGTACTAAATAGTAGATATTAATAACACAAGTATACTTGGGGCTGATAATGAGGAATGGAAAATGGAATTGGGGCAAGGAATTTAAATCATTTGTTTTGTGAGAATGATACTCGTTTGAACCATCTGGGTAGCAATGTTAGTTTATAATATAATACAGTGAAAGAGCTTTCATTATTTGTAACTCATTCTGATGAGATCACTACTGAGAGTTACCTAAGACTTCATGATACTAATACAATGTATTCTAACCCTTTTATACTATAAACACTATCTAAAAATTATTTATTAAGTATAATTCTGCATATTTAGTAACAGAAAAAGCAATCTATTTAAGGACTGAAGCACAGTTGCTTGCTAGTAGCTATTTTTTTTCCCCTCTTAGAAAATGTCATGTAGACTGGTATTTTCCATGGGATCTCAGATATTTATTTCTGGAGTGAAATTTGCTGAGTTTTCTTCTCTAGGGAGCACACATTGACTTTTTAAATAGCTTAAATAAAATTTAGTTTGAAATACGACAAAAACTTAAAAGGATTCACTCCTCACTTAGGAGTTTTAAGCAAAACAAGGTTAGGGAAAAAACCCTTTGCTTGAAAACGATTTTCTTATATAGTTTTGAAAATAATATTATTATGCATGAGAATATGTTTTTAAAACCTAGAGGGAGGTATCTATAAAATTATGACTTGCCCTAGTTTGCCACGTGGCTGGTAGTCTTCGGTGAGCACATGATTTCTGAAAGTACATGTGAGGCTCTGTGAGCTAAGGCTTCCTGCTAAGGCTGACGACCTGAGTTCCATCCCCAGAGCCCTCATGGAAAGAAAGAAAGGATGGTAACAGGTTGTCCTCTGTGCCCCATGTACATACTGTGACACACGTGCACCCTCGGTTGCACAAAATCAATTAACTGATAGATGGATATGAACCTGCCAGAGCCACACCGAGGCCAGATTCTTTACAATTCTATATGAATTCTCCCATATTTCTATATGGAAAAAAAATACTGTTCCGCCTTTTTTAAATGTTTGCATGATTTGAAAGAACTCATACTTGTAAAAAATTATCAGACCGTGAGGTTCAGCTCTAGGGTTTCTCTGTGTGTCGTCACTCACATCCGTCTCCTGCTGCCTGAGAAAGGGTGTCACCGTGCATGCAGTCTTAGCTGAGCTGAGACTTTATAAACCAGGCTGGCTTTAAGTTCACGGAGACCCACCTGTCTCAGCCTCCAGAGTGCTGGGATTGACGGTGTGTACCACCACCCAGAAACCTTCTTGGTTCTCAGTTTCACCTATGTGCGGTTGACTCTGAGATTTAGATATCCATCCTGTACCACCACTTTGAACTTTAAAGTCACACATCTGGTTTCCCACTTAAAACCTCAGCTGGACAGTGTAGGAGGTTCCTCAGATGGAGAACATCTCAGGCTGGTTTCAAGGTTTTTTTCTCATCCCAAGATGATATTTTCTTCTTTCTTCATCTCGGATAATGGCAGACTCAGTCTTCTAGTTAGTCAGGCAAAAAGCCTTGGCAACATTTCTTTTTCCTTCATGCTCCTATTCAGACCATCCGGTGAATCCCATTGGTTGTCCCTGTAGACCGTGTGTAGAGTCTGGGCACTTTTTACACTCCTACTGCTGCCATTGTTGTCATTAGCCAGGACTAGGGAAGTGACCTTAGTTTTTCTCTACTAGATCCATGAGAACAGAGTGTCTAGGACTAGATAGTTTAACCCACAGTTAAACAGTTTCAGTTCTGGAGCCTAGAATTCCAAGGTCAAGTATTGTCAGATTTGGAATATGTGTGTGTGTGTGTGTGTGTGTGTGTGTGTGTGTGTTCATCTAGAGGGCTCAGGTTCAATTCCCAATACCTACACTTCATGGCAGTTCAGTGCCATTTATACCTTCAGTCCCAGAGGTCTTTTGTCTACCACAGGACCGGGCACACATCTAGTGCACACATATAGTATGCAGGCAAAACCATGAGAAACCTGCTGATGGTTTGTAGATGGCCCACTTCTCCAGTGCTTCCAGTGGTGCTCACTCTGTCAGGTGTTCAGACACGGTCTTCTTTTATTCTGGGGTACCAACCCTGTTGTGCTAAGGCCCACTTGAATAAGCTCATTTCAGTTTCATTTTCCCCTTAAGGAGCCACTTTTCAAATGGAGTCCCATTCTGAAGGACTGGAGACATTTCAGCATATCCATCTGGGGGAAGGGGATAATCCTTCAGCTCAGGATAGCCCTCTAATTGACCTCTTAGCTTTCTTTCGACAGGGATTGTCAGCTCAGAGTCTTCTAGTGGCTTCTCAGCTCTCTGAATAAAAGTCAAGCCCTTAGTATCTACTCTTTGACCCATACTATCCGCCCTTCACCTCTCTGATGACATTTTTACCCTCTCTGCCCCCTCCAAGTCTTGCAGCCCCAAGGTCCTCAGTCCTATATGGAGACAGAGACGCATTCGCTCTTGCCAGTGCTTTTGCATGGGTACACCATCTGGAGCTCCCTCCAGACAGCCTCCTGTTCAGATGTCTTTTTCCTTTGAAGTCTCTAAAGAGGGTGCTTTACATTGTATCCCCTCTCTTCCTTTACTCCATTGCTTCACCTCTCACTGTTGTCAAGTCTCCTGAGTCCTGCCTTGGACCACTGGAGTAGGATTTTTGTTGGTTTTGTTTTTTTAACCCCTGTCCTTGTGCTGGAATAACTTCAAGCTCCCAAAAGTGCTCATTATTTTTTTTTAAACGAATACCACATTACTTCCCATCATTCCATATTCTCCTAAACAAAGCATGCATCAGAACAGAACGTCAGAAAATTAGAAATAGGTGTCACGAGAGTGTTTGGGAGAAAAGCTCCATAGCCAGAGGAAACTCTGTTCAGCCGCCCAGGACAAGAAAGAAAGGAATTCCTACTGATGGGGGTGCGTGTGTGGGTCTCTGAAGAAGGGGATTGTGGGTACCCGGCTAAATGGAACCTTCATCCTTTCCCATTTACTTCTCAGAATTATTGCAGTCTGCGTTTTTCTACATTGGTTTAGATGAATTGTCCTTTGGGGTCGTTCAGTAAAGAGCTGTTTTCTTGCAGGTTACCTCCTCCCCTGAAGGGCCCGCGATGTCTTTGCCTTTTTATCAGAGATCCCACCAGCACTATGATCTCAGTTACCGGAACAAGGACCTTCACACCACCATGAGCCACTATCAACAGGAGAAGAAGCGTTCGGCTGTCTACACCCATGGCTCCACTGCCTACAGCAGCCGTTCCTCGGCAGCACACCGCCAGGAGTCAGAGGCCTTTATGCAAGCATCAGCTGCCTCCTACCAGCAGCAGGCCTCACAGGCCTACAGTCTTGGAACATCATCCTCCCAGCATTCTCAAGGGTCTGAAGTTAGCCGGAAGACAGCCTCTGCGTATGATTATGGCTATTCCCACGGGTATGTCAGGAGCCGCCTTCCAACCTTGGGCACGTGCTCTAAACAGTCAGGTTTCCTGTCTTCTTAATTATTACCACCCTGTTATAACAGGTGTGTGTGTGTGTGTCGGGGTGGGGACGGGCACCTGAGCACCGTGTCTTACCTTTCTCCTCTGTGGTCTGTTTGACATGCACAGAATTTCAGAGTCTCACCGAGGTGTCTTGCTTGAGTCATCCACTATGGTACTATTTCTAGAAGGAAGAAATTTTGATTTCTACTCTGGCAGCAACAGAGGCAGAAAACATTTTGACACTCAGCAGGTTTCCTGGCTCTCATAATGCTTCTGCTTAGATTAAAAGCCAATACAGAATTTAAAATTCACAGGTCCCAAGGAATTAAACTACAGCAGAGATGCATAGGAAAATTTTCAAGATCTGAAAACCGAGGCTCAAAATTTGGAGCCATTACTCAAACAACAAATATTTTCTTTATCTGGAATATTTTGTACAGAAGCATCGCCTTTCTCTCAGTGAGCCTAAGAATAACAGGAATAAGCAAACAGTGTGCCAAATTAGATTCTTGGCCAAACACAATGAGGAAGACCATACTCCCAGACAAAGAAGCCATGTCAGGGTGCTAGGAAGAACAAAGCTTAGATGAAGGTTTGTTCTGCAAAGCAAACCCAGACTGTCCTTTCCTTGAGAACCATAAAGTTAACATAAATGAGAACTAATATATGGAGAAATTTCCCATTTAGATCTTTTTTGTTGGCATGAGAGTAAAGACTGCTTTTCTGACTGAGGTCTTCCGTGTGAGATCGGGAAGTTTCCTTCTTTTAAGAGTTTTAATTTAGCTGGGCAGTGGTGGCGCATGTCTTTAATCCCAGCACTTGGGAGGCAGAGGCAGGCGGATTTCTGAGTTCGAGGCCAGCCTGGTCTACAGAGTGAGTTCCAGGACAGCCCTGGGCTATACAGAGAAACCCTGTCTCGAAAAACCAGAAAAAAAAAAGAGTTTTAATTTAAGCATGTATGCGTGTGCCTGCTGAGTTTGTGTGTACCATGGGTGTGCAGGTTTCCACAGAGCTCGGAAGAGAGCGTCAGAGCTCCTGGAACTGGAATTTTAGGTGGTGGTTGTGAGCCACACAGTATGAGTATTGGGAATAGAACCCGAGTCCTGTGATGGGGAGACATGCTCTTGACTGCTCAGCCATCTCTGCAGCCCCAGGACATTCTCGTTACTACCAAAGTTCCCTAGAGGAATAGAACATTTATTAGAGTGTGGTTCAGCCATTCTAACATCTGTCTATCAACAGAAGATCCAAGAATCCAGTAGTTGTACAGTCTACGAGGCTGGATGAATCATCTGGTCTTCAGTACATGCCCAAATCCTGAAGAAGCAGGCTTTAATGCCAGTGTAAGGATGGACTTGCCAGTGAGAGTGAGGGCAAGCTTCCTTCTTCTCTGTCTTTTCCATAGGCTGTTAGCAGAAGGTGTGGACCAGATTAAAGGTGGATCTGCTCATCCCCAGGTCTCACCACCTCAGAAAATCCATATTAAAAGTGGGTTTTAGCATTTCAAATGATTTCGTGTAAGAAAAAATAATCCCTCACAGGTGTAGCCAGATATATTGAAGTTGACAACCGAGAATAGCTACCAAGAGCCCACTCTCTCTCAACTTGACACATAATCATATCTTCTTATGTCATGCTAAATTTCCAAATAAATACAGTAACTAGGTATGACTATAGCTAATATAACTATCCCACATACAATTACTTTTTTTTGGGGGGACGGGGTTCGAGACAGGGTTTCTCTGTATAGCCCTGGCTGTCCTGGCACTCACTCTGTAGACCAGGCTGGCCTCGAACTCAGAAATCCCCCTGCCTCTGCCTCCCAAGTGCTGGGATTAAAGGCATTCGCCACCACCGCCCGGCCCCACATACAAGTTCAAATACATTATATATTTATCCATGTCAATATTATGTCTAACATGATAGAACTAGCCATCAAACTACTGAAATGCATTATAAATTTCAGAATAGTTGACAGTGTACCTTGAGGGACATTCTTTTAATATGTCAATCCTAAATATGATAACCACTAATTTTCTCTTAACTGATGTTGTACTTAAACATTTATCATTACATGTTAAGAAACTAGAGGAAAGAAAACACAAATATCTGTATAAACACTTTTTTAACAAATATGTCAGAAACACTCCTGTCAATTATAATCTTTGTTTCTGCAACTGGTTACATGGCCTTAGCTGGTTTTTATAACTACCTGCCTCTACTACCCATCTGTGTTCCCTCCACCCTCAGCACGAACCTCAGCAGGTTTCAACACAGTCCTAAAAAGCAAACTAATTGATTGTTTTGGATATCAAAAAAGAAGTGTTAGACTGAGACTTCAGTCAAAGAAGGAGGTTGCTATGACATTGAACAGTGGAAGTTTTCCTGGGAGAAGTCCCATAATTCTGCAGTTGCCTTAGCTGTGTTTGTTTGTCTAACCCAGTGTGTTGGGTAGTTATTTTTTTCCTTAGCCTGAGGCTATTTTTATTTTACCACTCTTAAGAATAAAACATTTAATGGGAACTATAAAAAAAAAGAACATGTAAGATATATGCAATTTTTAATTAAGTCTATTTATAGTCTACAGGAAAAAAATTGCTGATCTTTAAAACATACACATTTTTTGGGCTGTGTGGCTCATGATCACCTGCTGCCTGTAATCCTCTTCTCCAATGTATTGAGCTTAGGTGGCATTTTTTTTTATAATAAACATAATATCTTAAATCTTCTAAAATTTAAGTATAAAATATATGTCAAAGCAACTGGAAAAGCTTTCTCTCTCTCTCTCTCTCTCTCTCTCTCTCTCTCTCTCTCTCTCTCTCTCTCTGGGCATACAGAAGGTTTCTGGGTAAATAATGCAGTGGCCTGTGTGAATCGATATGGAGAAGGCAGAAACTCTTAAGTCCCTGACCTACAGCTGTCTTGTTGTCAGGGACAGTGACCTCATGAGAGCTTCTGACAGGTTCAGTAACAGAGCCCGAGTCTGCTGGGGTTTACCTGGAGTGTATGATGGCAACACTCTGCTTTCCACACGGACTGGAACAGGGTCACTTTGTGTATCGCTTTCATAGGTCATGTTCTGCCATGGGATATTCACAGGGACCTCGTGTTGGCTGTAAAAATGGAAATATTGTCGCTGAGGAGAATCTATTTCTTTTAGCACTTACTTCAAATGAATCACCTTCCAAAGGAAAGTCTGGAGGAATTAACACCGTGCGTGTGTGCGTGTGACAGCATTGGTTTGTTCTCTTGAGAATGTTCCATAGCTGTATTCAAGAACTTCATTTAGGGAAGCAGCTGTCTTGCAGTGAGGAGGATTAGATGTTAAATATCCATTTTCCTGGACTGTCTGCGCTGGGTCTACAGAAGATGGTATTTTTATTATCGTGAAGTTGGTAGCTAATTTCTTGTATATTTATTTCATTTTCCCAACCTGGAAGAATTGATAGAATGTCCTATGTTTGTATTTTTAAATGATTTTTATTTTTTAGCTCCATTGCAAACTTTTATGTTCAAACCACTTTAATCTAACGTGCTTTATTTAGACTCTGTACAGTATCCCTACTGATCTATAATCTGATATATCATCTCAAGCATTAGTAATGGGACTGGCTTTTTGGAGCGAGTGGGGATCTTGCCATGTAGCCTTAGACAAACGTTATAAAGAAGAAACAAACCGCAAGCGTTTCCCCACATCCTACCCCACACCTTGCTCCACTGTGTGTGCAGGTTGGTGTTCATCAGCAGCTTGCTAAGTTCAGACATGATTGAGCTCAAGATTCTTGGTGGGAACAGGATGAGCTAGAAAACAGTGCATGCTGGGAGAGAAAATGCCAGTGCTGTTCTTTTTCCTCATATCTTTCAGTGTTAAAAAGAAAGAAAGCTGACCTAACTTGGAGGCGGCTCAGTCTCTCTTCTTTAGAACTAGTAAGAAAGATACACTCAGTATCTGTATCGTTTCTCCAGGTTGCTTTTAAGTTTATTCTAAATGGAAGGAGTCTTCCGACTGAATGAGATACCTTTGGATTGTGTACAATGTTGCTAATGGAGGCATTGAAGAGGCATCCCTCTGCAGTGGACTTCCGGAAGCCCTAGGGCTAGGTCTATTTTCAGCCTCTCCTTTGTGGTTAGGAGTCCAATGCCAATGTGGAAACTATGGAGATTTAGATGCGTTCAGGGCTCGGCTGACCTTAGGGAATCTTATCTGGAGTCAGTGTGCTTGTATCACTGATTGGTGACTATGTTATAAAACACATTAAATACCTTTAATTCATGGTTACATTGAGGAAAAAAGACCCCCCAAACAGCACAAACCTTGTCAGAATGGCAAGATTGATGTTTTATATGACAGTGGGATCAACAGTAAGTGTCATCGATGAGGAATGCCAGGGCTCTGTGTGTGCACATGTGTGTGCTCGCATGTACGGAGGCCATAGGTCGACGTCAGGTGCCCTTCTCTGTCACTCTGCATTTTTGAGTCAAGCAATCCTCACTGACCCAGGATCTTTAGAATTGAGCTGGATTAGCTGGATATCAGGACCCTGGCATCCTCTCATGTCTGTCTCCCAGTGCTGAAGTCAGTTTGTTAGCACGCTCAGCTTTTCCCGTGGGTGTTGGGATCCCCATGCTGTTAGAGCAAACTTCACACCTGAGCCATATTCCAGCCCATGTTCTGTAACTCTGGCTGTCCTACTTTTGTTCCATTTTCCTCTAACCTTCAACTATACAGGAAGAAATATGATGTCATTATGTTGGTACTTAAATACCAAAATGTGCTTTTGCCAAACCTGTTGGCCTAAGTTCAGTCCCTGTGCCTGGGGTGAAATGTTAGGTCTGTCAGCACTCTCCTGCTGACCAGACAGTGGGGAAGCCTGAGGGAACTGTTTCAGCAGGCCTGACCGTTCCCAGCACTCTCTGGCAATGAGGAAGTAAATTTGTTGTCACATCTAGTCAATTACAGCACCATCTACACTGTGAGTGGGATGTGTCCATGTGCCTTGTACAAAGACAAAACAATTCAGTTTAAAAGACCCAGCCTTAGACACAAGGCAGCTTTATTCTAGTGTCTGCCCAGAAAACAAGGAGCAAGCTCTCCCATTCCTGGTATAAAATGGATTATGCTGGGTGTGGTGGCACACATTTTTTGTTGTGGTTGTCTTTGTTTGAGACAGGGTTTAATTTATTTATTCTTTTATGTAGCAACAGTACATTGTTGCTGTCTTGAGAGACACCAGAAGAGGGCATCAGATCCCATTACAGATGGTTGTGAGTCACCATGTGGGTGCTGGGAATTGAACTCAGGACCTCTGGAAGAGCAGTCAGTGCTCTTAACCGCTGAGCCATATCTCCAGCCCCCATTTTGGTCTTTATAGGAATTGTTCCATTGCATCTTAGTTGTCTAGTGTGTGAACACAGAAGCATCTGCACGCTTCCTCACAAGTCTTCTGAGCTTTGTAGGGTTGGTTAGGACTTTCTTTTCATTTTTAGTTTTAATAGCTTATTTACTTCTTTTTATAATTAATCTACTAATTTTTTTCAGAGTTTTATATATTATATTGTTATATGTTTATATAAATATATAATGTATATGTTAAATATACATTTCCATTCTGTTTCCTATTTCATTGTTTCTTCTCTAACTTTATTATGTCACCTTTTCTTTTGTGCTTATGTTAGTTAACTTATGATATTTAGGTATTACAGAGTTGAACACAGTCTCTTTGTTCTAGGGAAGCTTTGACCTCCCGGCTATCTCCCCTTGCCTTCTTTAATTTTACCTTTTACTTTGAGGCAGGGCTCACTAAGTGGCCTAAGCAGGCTTTAAACCTGTGATCCTCCTGCTTCAGCCTTCCCATAATTATATTCTAATGTCCACATAACAGCATACGTAACTGTATACAAGTTTCAAAAAGAAAATTGTTTTTTTTTTTTTAAAGATTTTGTTTATTTTATGTGAGTACACTGTTGCTGTCTTCAGACACACCAGAAGAGGGCATTGGATCCCATTACAGATGATGGTTGTGAGCCACCATGTGGTGACTGGGGGTTGAACTCAAGACTGGAAGAGCAGTCAGTGCTCTTAGCGGTTGAGCCATCTTTCGAGCCTCCATTTATTTATTTTTATGAAGAACCGCTTCTCCTCAGAGCTGAATTTTGCTGTGTTTTATCATTGCCTTTTAGACAGAGGAGAGGATGAGCACCTTCAGTACTGGGAATCCTGCCTCTGCATTGGTTGTGTGAGTGTGTGTGTGTGTGTGTGTATGAATGTGTGATGTGAATGTGTGTGCATGTTTATGTGTGTGTGAGAGTGTATGTGTGTGAGTGTGTATGTGTGCATGGATGTTTGTGCATATGTGTATATATGTTGAGTGTGTGTGGATGTATGTGTGTGTATGTATGTGAGTGTGTGTGTGAATGTGTATGGATGTGTGTGAGTATGTGTTGTGTGCATGGATATTTGTGCATGTATGTATGTGCATGTATAGTGTGTAAGGGGCAGCACAAGTGCACACATGTGTATGTGAATCGAGGGCAGGTGTTTGTTTTTAGTGTTTTTCTCAGGTGCTAGCCACCTTCTTTTGAGACAGACAGTCTCCTTGGCTTGAAGCTTGCCAAGTAGTTTCAGTTGACTGGCCAGTGAGCCTTAGAATCCTCCTGTCTCTGCCCCTCAAGGATTGGGATTAGGAATATACATTGTTGCACTTAGCTTTTTAACATGGGTTTTGGGGACTGAATGCAGGGTCTCATGCTGGTATGGCAAGCACTTTATCAACTGAGCCATCTCCCAGGTGCCTGCATTGCTCTTTTAAAAAGGCTCTTCAGGTATTAAAACTCACAGTCAGGGTCTGATCACAGGAGTAGAGATTTGATTTCACATCAGGAAGCATTTACTGAACATCAAGTACAGAATCCGTGCTGAGGATCCGAAAGTTGCTAAGATCACACTTCAGTGGGAAAGACAACAGAGAAGCCAGCCATGCAGTACAGCCTTGAGCATGTAAGAATGAACAACCCTGAGTCCAAGGCAAAGGCAGCAAAAGTAGCCCACACTGCACTGTTTTTTTGACAGAGTATTTTTCAGAAAGTATATGCTCATATTTACCATTCCCATACCTATCTATTTCAGGAAACCAGAACAATTTCCACAAGTCATGTGATAATTACCTATATAATTTTAAGTGACTACATCTTTCTTTCTTTTTAAAAATTTTAATCATTTTTTTTTACAATCCAGACTTTATTCCACACTCCATCCCCCATCCCCGCTCTCCCCTACCTTTGTGTCCAAGAGGATGTCTCCATCCCCCTACTCCCACCCCACCAGACCTCCCCACTCCCTGGGGCCTCAAGTCTCTTGAGGGTTAGGTGCATCTTCTCTGACTGAACCCAGACTCAGCAGTCCTCTGCTATATGTGTGTTGGGGGCCTCATATTAGCTGGTGTATGCTGCATGGTTGGTGACTTAGTGTCTGAGAGATCTCAGGAGTCCAGGTTAGTTGAGACTGCTGGTCCTCCTACAGGACTGCCCTTCCCCTCAGCTTCTTTCAGCTTTTCCCTAATTCAGCCACAGGGGTCACCAGCTTCTGTCCATTGATTTGGTGCAAATATCTGCATCTGACTCTTTTAGCTGCTTGTTGGATCTTTCAGAGGTCGGTCATGATAGGCCTCCTTTTGTAAGCACACCATAGCATCAGTAATAGTGTCAGGCCTTGGGGCCTCTCCTTGAGCTGGATCCCAATTTGGGCCTGTCGCTGGACCTCCTTTTCCTCAGGCTGTTCTCCATTTTTGTCCCTGCAGTTCTTTCATACAGGAACAGTTCTGGGTTACTTTTCCAGAATCACTTTCCAGCTTAAGATGTCATGTATAAAATGCTAGACTTTGGTTTCATGGATCACGACGAAGTAGACTGCTACTCTTTTCCAATAATTGCACTAATTATTACATGGTTCTTCAAAAAAACAGGTTCCTAATTTAGTTTTGTTTTCTAGTTTCAGTAGATAATTTGGAAGCATGGACATAGTTGCATGCACCTGTAATCTCAATATTTGGGAGGAAGAAATAGGATCACCATGAGACTGGGCCAGCCTGAGCTATCTATCAGGACCCTATCTCAATCAATTAATCAATCAGCAAATAACTTGACATTACTAAGTCATCTATTCAAATGGTTATTTAATATCTACTTCACACACTTTGTAAGAAACAATAACTTAGCGAGTTGTGGTAGCACATGCCTTTATTACAGTACTCAGAATGCAAAGGCAGGCAGATCTCTGAGTTCTGGGCTAGCTTGGTTTACATAGTGTGTTCCAGGACAGCTAGGGATACATAGTGAGATTGTCTCAGATTTAAAAAAAAAAAAGAAACAATGAGTTGAATAAGATTTAGAAAGGATAAAAATGTAGCAATCTTGCACTTCCTACATAATATTGCACAACATATAGCAACATAGTACTTTTTATTAAGTATTTTTTCAAGATAAAACAGTAAACGGGAGCTAATGCTATTGTCACCAATCTTTAGCATCTAATATAAGTATTAAAAATCAGCTACTATGATTCACCTGTGAGAATAAAATAATCTTATCTGGGGTATGTCCTATATATAATAAGTTCATATTTGTCTTCTAGGAAAAAGGAACAAACAATAATATAATAATAAGATAATGGGGTATCCTAACTTCTATTGCAATCGAACATTGAAAAGCTAGTTTGTAAAAATTTTCTCATAAAAACAATAATGAATAGAAGAGTGATGAGAAAATTCCACTGTTCTCAAGGAAAGCAGCAATACACTTGAGATCATGGTTTGTTTTGTATAGCAATGGAGTAAAGAGGTAGAAGCAAATCCCACTTTAAACTTGGGCCTGTATAAGCACAGGCTGTACTTTGTGACTTGGGGTATAAAATGCACTCCTTTTGCTGGAACAGCCAGCCAGGGACAAATTTCACTCTGGCTTCCAATTGGTAAGCAATCCATGAGCTCAACTTCAAGGTTCTAACCTTTAGCGTCAAAACCGTTCCGTAGAAATGAGCTAGCTGTCACCCTGAATCGCAGAGTGGGAGAGGACAAGGTGTGTGACGCTTCCACGTGATTTCACCAGGGGATCAATGGCAGTAGCCCACCCTACACACATAGCGCAGTTAATAGACAAGGTGCACACATACTCATTCATGGGTTTGTGCTTAATGTCTACTCAGAAACTGGGCCGCTGTGCACCCTGTAAATCCGTGACCCTTACTGTTTTATACAGTGCTACGTGCTTTCTGTGTTAACTGTTTTATACTGTGTGCATGTTGGCCCATGTTTTGATTTTGATATAGGTCATTCTTTTTGCTTTTATAAATGTTAAAAACAATTATTGATTCTGTGCGTGTATGTGTGTGCCTGCATAAGTCTATGTGCACCATGTGTTCACAAGTGCTCTCAAAGGCCAGAGGGCGTTAGATCTCCTGAACTAGAGGCACAGATGGTAGTGAGATACCATCTGAGTGTTGATAGATGAACCTCAGTTCTCTATAAGAGCAGTAAGTGCCCTTTCTCTTCTTCCCTTCCTTCCTTCCTCCCTTCCTCCATCCCTCTTTCCCTCTCTTGCTTTCTTTTTTTCTTTCTTTTCATATTTCAAGACAGGGTTTCTCTGAGTAGCCCTTGCTGTTTTTGTACTAGCTCTGAAGAACAGACTGGTCTCAAACTCAGAGATTCTCCTGCCTCTGCCTTCTGAGTGCTGAGATTAAAAGCATGCACCATCTCACCACCTTGCTTGCAGTAGGTGATCTTAATGGCACAGCCTTCTCTCCAGCATCTCCAAAGGGTTTTTAAACATTAGGCAACAGGCAAGGTTTGAATAATTTTTAATGGACAGCTTGATATTTCTTGAGAGATAGCCACTCACTGGCTTCCTCTTCTTTTCAAGAATTCTCCAGACCAGGAGCTTAAAAAAAATCTTATTATCTTTTAGAGTTGAAGTCCACAGGAGGAAACTAAGTACAGAGAATTCCCACACAACCACCTGTTGTTGACATCCTTCATCATGATAGCCAACAGGGAGATTCTAGTCTTCAGTTTATACATTGGTTCTTGGGATCTAAGTATGTTCTTGAGTTCATCAAACTATCTGTATGAAAAATACATTTTATCTAAGTCAACAACTGCATAAGTTAAGGTTATATTTTTATTTTGATCCTATTGTCTCCCATCGTCCTAGTGAAGTTCTTCATTCATTCAGTCATGAACTATCCCCTTACACACATTTGCCTCCGTGTGCACAGTCAAATAGAGCTGACCCCAGGGTTCGTTATCATACTGTACCATTCAACACAAGCACCATGTAATGAGACTTAGTGGATGAGTTCAGGGTCTCCTCACCCTCTGGAACCTGTCCGAAGTATGCAGAGTTCTCACAGTGAGTGCTTAGGGGTTTGTGTCAGATTAGCTCAGGACCCCTGTGTGGAACTGTCCATTTCCCATTATATTCTAAGAAGACTTGAATACAAAATATATCAAAACCACTTATATGCTTGTCTATGTGCTCAAGGCCCTGGGTTTCATTCCTAACACTACAAAAAGAAACACATTTATATAGACTGCCTAAATGTCTTTAAAAAAACACTTATACTTATGATATTTGAAAAAATATCACAGACCCTTTATATTTAATATATTTGTACATATATGTATATAAGTACATGCATATATGTATGTATAAAAGTAGTTTTAAAATTTTATTTATTCACTTTATATCCCAATATAAATCGCCCCTCTCTTCCCAGTACCCCCTCATGCAGATCCTCCCCCATTCCTCCCTCCACTTCTTTGAAAAGAGGGAGACCCACTCTGGGTATTGTCCCCTGCTTCCTGGCACATCAAATCACTGCAGATGTGTCTAAATTCCAAACACTATCTTAATTACAAAAGGCTATTTGAAAATATCATCATTTCTTTTTCTTGAAATGTTGAAGGGAAAAGCCATGAAATCTCTGTTACCGTTTTTTCTTAGTGTGTGTCTGGAGTACATTTACATATCTGTAATCCTTCTAACTTTTATTCTTTTTTTTTTTTTTTGGTTTGGTTTTTCAAAACAGGGTTTCTCTGTGTAGTCCTGGCTGTCCTGGAACTCACTCTGTAGACCAGGCTAGCCTCGAACTCTCGAACTCAGAAATCTGCCTCCCAAGTGCTGGGATTAAAGGTGTGCGCCACCACCGCCCGGCTTATTCATTTTTAAAGGGGAAAGATAATAACAATAGAGATCCAAGGTTCTGGGGAAATTCCCCTAGGTTAGGACTCCTGCCCCTGCTTTGTCAACCCTTGGGATATCTTAAGTGCAGTTTGTGTTCTATCTAACATTAGGCATCTTATTTCAGACTTACAGATTCCAGTCTGCTATTAGAAGATTATTCATCAAAGTTGAGCCCCCAGACAAAGAGAGCCAAGCGGAGCCTTCTATCAGGAGAGGAGACTAGAAACCTGCCAGGCAACTACATGGTGCCTATTTACTCTGGACGGTGTGTGCACTTTCTCTTCCTGCATGTGATTATTATAAGCAAGGAGTCAATAGTAGCTAACATTCATTGAGCATTCACTGTATATTGGTTTACAGGGGACGTAGGAGGCCCGGAGCCCACACTGAGAAAGATGGGCTCACTGAAATCAAGGCATTCCATTTTCAGATGCCTTTGTCATATACATAGGATACATGTCAAAAGAGAGTGGTTAGGGCATAACATTGTTTATCTGGTCAGTTGACATGGGAAGTAGAGCCTTAGGTATGAGTGATTAGATACTGTTAAATACCAATTCATATAAAGAGAAAGAGACTCATTGCTGTAAAGTGTAAAGATGATAAGGAAGTGGAAGAGTGAAGGGAGGAGAGCAAGAAAGGGTTCTAGAGGCACAAATATGATCAAAATACATGCAATGTACATGTATACAACGTCAGCAGCAGCATTACTTTGCAGAATTAGTATATGCTGATAATAATTTTTAAAGTTATGTATGTTAAAATCCCAAACTATACAATGTTGAGGTACTAGAGAGACCTACTATGCACCAGAGTCTTGTGTGGCATTAGGACATGTTTACACACACACACGGCAGTTCTGGGCTGTGCACTGCTGCAGAATTCACAGTTTTATGTCAGGTTTCTGACATCTGGTCTCTATTTCATTGTACATTGTCATCTTTTCTGGAAAAATAAATCATAACTTCATCTTTTACTGTAAACAGACTGAGTTGACTGGTAAAAGTCCTTAGGCAGTTTACTTAACTTCTTTAAGTCTTGCTACCATGTATCTGATAGTGTTTACCTTGTGGGCTTTTGTTTGGATGGAATGAAGTATCATACATGAAAGGCACCAGAACCACAATAGGAACCATTACTATTGTCATTCTTAATGTTAGAGGAAGATACTTCCTTCTATAATAAAGAGACTGATTTACCAGGATGTTATGAAAGATTTATTTTTTTGTTTTATGTGTATGAATATTTTGCTTGCTTGTATATAAGTGTACCACCTTCATGCAGTCCTCATGGAGGTCAGGAGAAGGCAGTGGACCCCTAGGGGATTAGAGATACAGAAGGGTGTGAGTCGACACGTGGAAAGTGGGAACCGAACCACTGCCTTCTGCAAGTGCTCTTAACCACTGAGCTATCATTCCAGGGTTATCTATGGGTACGGGAGCCCCTTCCTGAGGTCAGTGAGACTGGGTAAGCTTGTAATTGTCACGCTGTTTCTACATTGTTGCTACATTCTGCTCCATTGTTTCAGGCAAGTACACATCAGTGGAATCAGAGACTCAGAAGAAGAAAGAATTAAAGAGGCTGCTGCTTACATAGCTCAGCGGACCCTTCTTGCCAGTGAGGAAGCAATCGCAGCCTCCAAGCAGACCACAGTATCCAAACAGGCCACAGCTTCCAAGCAGACCACAGCCTCTAAGCAGACCACGTCCACCCTTCAACGAGAAGAAACGTTCGAGAAGAAGTCGAGGAACATTGCAATTCGAGAAAAGGCGGAAGAGCTGTCACTGAGGAAAACAGTAAGGGGCTAATTTCAGGCTACTTATAAGAGTGGGAATGTGTTTCACAAGCTGACTGTGAGCACATGTGTATAAATAGACTGTTTGTTTCCAGGGCAGAACTATGTGGCATCAGGAAATGAAGGGAACAAGGAGAGAAGCCATTAGAATATGTAGGTTAAGTGGAACCTTGGACTTCACGAAATTTCGGATCTGAAAGATTTAAGAATGTTTCTGAAGCTACTTTAGAAGTCCACCCTAGGGACATTGCTCAATCTTAGGGTTTTAAATAACCACCCCCCTTTTAAAATCAGAAATTATTTGACCCAACTGTAAAAATAAGGATCAAAATATAAAACTTAGCTCTGAGAATGTAGTAAGTTGATACTGCTTGTATAACACATAAAGCCACAGGTTGAATCCCCACCAAGCCGTAAACTAGGGCATGATGGTGGATGCCTGTAATCCTTGCATTTAAAATGTAGAATCATGAAGATCAGAAGTGTAAAGTCATCTTTGATTATAAAGTGATTATAAAGTGAATTCCAGGCCAGCCTAGACTTCATAGGAATCTATTTCAAAAACAAAACAGAGTAAAAGTAAAACTTTGACTTCTCCTTGTTGTGCTTGCACTAGAAGGAGCTCTAACTTGGTAGCATTTTGAAAATGTTTGGTTGTTTACTTGCTTGCTTTTTCAGTTAGAAGAGACCCAAGCATATCACGGAAAGCTAAATGAAGACCATCTCCTTCATGCTCCCGAGTTTATCATTAAACCTCGTTCTCACACAGTCTGGGAGAAGGAGAACGTGAAGTTGCACTGCTCCGTAGCAGGCTGGCCAGAACCTCGTCTCACGTGGTATGTTTTCTTTGTGGAAGCTAGTAGAATTGATTGCCAGCTTAGGTTTACGTCCAGAGAAAGCACTCTGAATTAGCCAGCAGTATGCAAGAATCAACAAAGGTAGCTGTAAGTCTGTACACGTTTTCAAAAGTTAAAGTATCGAGACAGTTTTATGAATGGGAAGAACAAATGGTCCTTGCATCCAGATTATACGTCTTAATGCTTTATAATCATATAATCACTTTATAAAAGTGGGACAGTTGGCTAAGTGCTTGCCGTGCTAATGTGACAACCGGGTTTGGGTTTCTGCACCCACTTAGGAAGCTGGGTGCTCCTGTATTCCAAGAGCTGAAGAGACAGGAAGAGCCCTGATCCTAGTTTAAACAAATCATGAAGCTCCAGGTTCAGAGAAAGACCTTATCTCAAAAGTATGCACACACACACACACACACTTTTACACACACACACACATATGTACATGCACAAATGAATATGTATTTGTACACAAAAAACTAAAACTTAGTGTCCACTTCTTTCCCTCTTGCCTCAAAATCAAAACATAAGCAACAATAGCAAAAATGCCAAAAATGACTATGAATCATTACAGCAAATTTATAACGTAGATGAGAAATGCCATGAAATGTTTCTAATACTCCAACAAAAATAGATTTTTAAAAAATTTTCCTTACAAATTTTGAGATATAAAAGTAAATTAGAACTTCATTGCTTTTGCCCTACCCTTCCTTATGACTGTAAAGTTGCATCATCTAACTTTTAAAAGAATCCTTCCCTTCACTTGACAGAGGGTACCATTCACTGAGACTCATTCTTTACACCAGTTCTCCCAGGAGGGAAAAGCCAGATGCTCCAGCGGAAGTCTCCTCTTTCATACTCAGGGGAAAATGCCATTCAAAACAAAAGAACTGGGAGCAATTAAGAAAATGGTTCTTCTGTTTCTGAGAGGGCTGGCAAGATGGCTTGGTGGGGAAGGTGCTGTCCGTGATTCTGAGAGCAAGAGTTGTCTCTGGGCGAACAGCAATGTTGAGAATCAGTGAACTCACACTGACAGTTGGCTTTGGTGATAACAGGGTCAAAACCAGGGGTGTGGAGCAAGAAGTTCTACAGTTTGGGGGCCACATTACAAAAAGAAACATAAGTCTAGTAGTCTGAAGTAGCTTTAAGGTTCTCTTAGAGAGGATCCCTGGAACTTAAGCCCAATTTATTCCCAAGGAAACTCACCTCAGAGAAGAGACTCTTTATGGAGCTTGCATCTCTTCTTGGACATGGTGTCTTTTCTAAGAAGCATCTGCTAGAATTCTAACTTATGTCACCACATGGGTGCAAGCTGTGTATTTTCCACAGGCATCCTCTTCCTCACAGAGCAGGGAACTCGTTACCAGGTGAGACCCAGAGTAGTTGGTGATCACGTTTTTTTGGCATTCAGTATTCTTTGGTGCCTGACTGCAGCTTCCTGGCCCTGACACCAAGTACAAATGTGAGAGAAATCTGGGACCCGAGGTGGGGGTTTAAGGGAATACATTTGTGAAGGGTCTTGGCACAGGCATGCTGCCTAATGGGTAGCAGCTAAGTCCTGGGCCGTGGCTCTCAGAAGCATGTGCACCAGGAGTCTAGTTCCCTCAGAGCCTTTTCCAAAGACAGTTTGGCTCCAAGTTTCCACTGGCTGCTGTTAGGTCATGGGAGTCTGAGGTCTAACAAGTGCGAGCAGGCAGCAGCTGTTCTCCTGGCCAATCTCATATTTCCAACCATATCTATTTAAGTGGAACTTAGAGGTTACCCAGAGAACGATGCACAGCAGAAACGCAGCACTCAGCAAGGCCAGGTACAGAATGTGTTGGCATTCCCAGATCACACTGAAAGCAGAAAGTGTACTGCTTGTGTGTCATGTTCAGTAGAAAAGCTGTTTGCAGAGAACACCAGTATACCAAGGTGGTGAAGCAAGCCATCATGGGAAAGATATTTCTATTGTGGAAAAAAAATATGAAATCTTAATGTTTAATAGGCCATTTGATACAACAGTCTATCTAACACCTATTGGCTTAAAGGTGGAAGACGGAATTTATGTTGCCTTATTTGCATTTATTCTGGAAGGTTATGTTAGAACTTGAGGAGATTGATTGCCCCTGGTGGTGTGGGATCAAAGGACACTGTGTGCTGAGCGGCCTTTCATCCTCTGGTGCTTAGAGTGGACAACTGTATTTCCATCTTGCTTCCATGAAATGCTAAGACGTAGAGAATGAAGAAAACACATGCTTTCCATGGATGGGAGTATCTCAGTTGGTAGAGTGGTCACCTAGCATGAGACCCTGGGTTCTATCCCCGCGACTGAACAAACTGAGCAAGGTGGCAAGTGCCTGTAACCCCACCCCTCCGGAGATGGAAACAAGAGGACAGGAGTTCAAAGTCAACCTCAGCTATATAAGGAGTTCAAGGCCAGGCTGGGAGTCATGAGACCCTGTCTCAAAAAAAAAATGTTATTTGTAAAAAGAGAACATTGTTTTGGTTGTGGCCTTAAAAAAAAAAAAAAGCTAG
This sequence comes from Grammomys surdaster, assembly GCF_004785775.1. Lineage (NCBI taxonomy): Eukaryota > Metazoa > Chordata > Mammalia > Rodentia > Muridae > Grammomys > Grammomys surdaster. The sequence continues at coordinate 2,173,330 of NW_021604590.1, read as the reverse complement.
ATTTAACTATCTTTCCTCTCTTAACCATTGACTGAGCCAACTCTAGTCGCAGATACTTGGTTTTTTACAGTGGGCGATAGCTGCTTTTTAAAGTTGGATTCTCACCAGTATTCCTGTTTGCTGTGAGAGTTAACGTGTGTAAGGCCATCTCAACTTGCATGGCGTCATGACAGGAAAAAGGTCATAGGGCATATTTGTTTCACTGAATTTCACTCCATCAGAGAGCTCTCCCCACCTCTCTTCACCATGAGCTCTGCAGCATGGCAGACATTTGTATATAAGGATAAAATGTGTGTAACACATTAGATGGATGGTAGAGTGTTCTTCCGGAAGTACACAGAGCCCCAATAGTTAGTGCTTCAGAAACAGCGTGAGAAGGTTAGGGAAATGCCGTCTTTACAAACGATTTAAGCCTCCCGGAAGCAATCCCAGGGTGCAGATTACTCTCCATAGCCGGCTGATGACTGGCTAATTTGGAATTCTACTTTCCAGAAACGACAAGCTGTGAAGTGTGGGGTGAGGGGCAGGCCAAACCCCTTCTTTCCCCTCTGACCTCTGAGACAGTCTCAAGTGACCCAAACCCTTCAGAGTAGAACAAAAGCACTTTCTGCCTTAGTTCTTCTGTACGGCTTTAAGCAGGAGTTTCTTTCTCGGACAGGTTGAGGCCTACGACATTCCACGGACAAGTGTTGTGTATTTTAAACCAGTTTCCTTTGCCAGGTGGTCACCCGGGAAGAGCTGTGAATGTTTAGCTGGAAAAGCGTAAAGGTGCTAAGCCGAGTGGTACCGGAGGGTGGGAACGGTGGAGCAACCGTGGGAGCTGCAAAATAGCGCTTTAACTCAAACTTTATAGAGGTATGAACAGCATTGTTGACGCAAAGCCAATCTGAGCGTTGCTCGGTCATTTGGTCAGGCAGCACATGACGCAATGTTTAATGTCACATTGATCCCCTTGCGCTGAGAAGAGCTACCGAAAACCCTTCAGCATGTGGAAACCAAACCAAACCCAACACCCAACCACCACAGCCACCACTACCACCAACCACCACCACCACAACAACAACAACAATAACAACAACAACAACAACAAAACCCAAGCAAGCAGGAGGTGCTTAGCTGAGTCTCAGTTGACCCAAAACTATCTAATCAGAAAGCATTCCCCTTCGCTCATGAAAATGGGAGCGTTTGAGGTTAAGAGGTGCTGATAGCTGTCTCTGACCACATGTCCCGACTGCTGAGAACTCTGTATTGAAACTGCGGTCTGACGCCACTTCCAGGCTTTCAGGAAGCAGAAAGGCAGCGTTGTGTTGAGTGGGGAGCGAATCATACAGCACGCCTGCCAATCAGCTGTGAGTCTTGGGCTAGAACAACCTCCTTCATTTCAGATCTGAGAGAAACGTACTCTCTTCATGTGCACTCACTCAAAATCATCCACAGCACGAGGTCTGTATTTTCCAGAACTTGATTTCTTTATTGAAAAAAAAAAAGAAGCTATAATTTAACTGTTTGATCTACAACAATTCTATTCAATTCAATTTAACCAGCGCTGAGCATCTGTGATACACCCGTGACTCCCTCAGGAGTGGGAACAGAAGGAAATGTGTGTCACACGCAAACAGTTCCCCATCATCAAAGGACTAGCAACTTAGCAGGAGAGATGCAGACCCAACCATAACCTTTAAAATTGCATTCATTTACTGTGTGTGTATGTATGCATGTGTATGCCTGTGTGTGCATGTACAGGTGTGTGCGGATGTCAGAGGACAACTTGGGGGAGTTGGTTCCTCTCCTTCTAACATGTAGAGCCTATCTGAGGGATCAGCTTCTAGCCATCATCAGGCTGTTGGCAAGTGCCTTTACCTAAGAGCTATCTCACTGCCTCTCAACAATAAGGTGGATAAATGTAATATTTAGGGAGTAACCAAGATTCAAAGAGATGAAAACAGTTTATAACGTGTAAAGACTTGGAAAGGGGAGCGTTGAAGACTTGGCATCTCACACGAGTCTTGACACCTGGGTTGCAGTTTAGCTTCGTGGGAAATGAGAATGATAGAGCAACAGAAATGTGTAGGGGCTTGGGAAATGGTGCATAGCATGCAAGCAAGAGGACCAGGGTTCAGATCCCGAGAACTCATATAAATACCTGGTCACCATGGAAAGCCTTGGAAAGCAGAGACAGGGGTTCCCCAGAGCAAGCTGGTTTCTAGACTAGCCGTATCATTGAGCTCTGGGTTTGATTGAGAGGCCCTGCTCCAAGGAAAAGGATAGAAAAACAATTGAGAAAAATTGCTGATTTCAACTTCAGGATTCTACATGAGCATGTACCAGAACACACATATATGTGAACACATGGAGGCATGTACATATACCATGCACACGCGCACTTAAAAAGAAGAAAAACGAACGGTGTGACTTATATTAGGAATTATATTAGATTTCTATTTTCATATCAGAATACCTAAGGCTACTTACACGAAGGTGGATTTATTTAACAGTTTTGAACAACATGCCAGCTCTTATGAGGTACTGCTTGGCAGTGACACACCATGGCAAGTGGAATCACAGAAAGCGAGCATTGCCAGAGGGAAAAATGACACGCTGATACAGAATACAGAGAGGCCTTGCTCTTATACGGTAGCTCAGTATCTTGGAATTAACGATGCACCACAAGGTGCCCAATGATCCAAGACCCTCCTCACTAAAGATTTCACTACCTCAGAATGCGACAACACTGAGGACCAACCATCCAAAATGTGAATCTTCAGAGGACAAGGTTAGGGTGAAAGAGTTAACCGAAACCAATATTTTTCTCTTCCCTTGTACCATTTTCCCCTCCCCATCTTCTGCATGTCATTTCAGAAGTCGAAAGTAATGAAAGGCAGCCAGATAGAGAACAACTAAAACATGAAACTGTCACATGAGTCGGGAGCCAGGCAGTCCTGGTTCAAATCCCAGCTCTCCTGCGGTCATCCCTTCTGACCAGGATGAGTTCCTTGATCTCTCTATGATCTAGTCATTGGGAGTGAGATTAAATACTGTCCTCTCATTTGTTGGTTGTGAGGTCTGGATTTCCTGATGCTGTGTATACACAGAGCAGGGGATCCTTTGCCATCTGTGCTTTATTAATTATATTATTAGTTATGATATTAGTTTTACCTCCACATGTGAGGTAGTTTATCTGAAAAGGAAGCAAGCAATCCTTTGCTGTTGCTTCTCCTCCCCCCCACCTTTAAAGGTTTATTTATTTGTTATGTATACAGTATACAGCTTTCTGCCTGCATGTACACCTTCAGTCCAGAAGAGGACACCAGATCTCATTACAGATGGTTATGAGCCACTGTGTGGTTGTTTGGAATTGAACTCAGGACTTATAGAAGAGCAGTGCCCTTAACCTCTGAGCCATCTCTCTAGCCCCTCCCCTCATCTTTTTAAGACGTTTTGTTTGTTTGTGTTTTTGTTTGTTTGTCTGTTTTTTTTTAAGTTTTGAGTAGATAGACCTCCTGTGGCACCATAGCACTGGTGTTGAGAACGTGGGGACTTGAGAAGATCAGGTACCACTGACAGAATGGATGTCAGTGTCCCACAGAGAAGCCCTTCTATGTGGCCTACCATCTCTGAGGACAGCAAGCAGCAAACAGGACTGGAACAGTCAGAAGTCTCCTGTCATGATCTGAAGTTATCCTCAGGCAAAAGTCATTCTTACTATGACAAAAACCAAGTTGCTGGAGTATAATGGCCTTTCTTTCTTTACAGTGACATTGTTCTTAAGAATAACATGTGAGAATGCCAGTAGGAGGGATATTGTGCTTTCCTCCCACAGAGGGCGCCAACACCAAAAGGCCAACACAAAGCTCTCATTCTGTTTTACTATAGTCAACTTTGTTGTTGTTGAAAATAACATTTATACAAAGAAATGTATGTTATATATAAAGGAAGAGTTCAGGCGAGTTTATTTTGGACTATATATACCCATATGTATACCAGCACTCAAATGGAGCCCAAGTATATTTAGCACCCAAGACATCTCCTTCAAGCCATGTGCCCACCTCAAAAAATCACCATCTTGACTTTGACAATGTCAACAAGCCATTCTGTTTCCCTATTGTTTGTTTATTTATTTATTTTTCATTCATTCATTCATTCATTCATTCATTCATTCATTCTACATTCTAATCTCAGCCCTCCTTTCTCCTCTTCCCCCCTTGTCCTTTCCACTTCTAGAGAAGGGGAAGCCTGCCCATGGGTTGCTGCTGCTTCTCCTCCTCTTCTCTTCAAAAAATAAAAAAATGAAAATGTTTAAGTAGGTAAGCCTCACGTGGCACCACAGCACTGGCTGTTGAGAATGTGGGGACCCACCCTGGCAGGCTAAACTGCAGCAGGACTAAGTACATCCTCTCCCACTGAGGCCAGACAAGGCAGCCCAGACAGGGGAAGGGGATCCAAAGACAGGCAATGGAGTCAGAGACAGACCCCACACCAATTGTTAGGGGGCCCACATGAAGACTAAGCTGCACGTCTGCTACAAAAGTGTAGGAGGCTTAGGTCCAGCCTGTGCAAGCTCTTTGGTTGGTGGTTTAATGTTTTCCTATTTTATATAAATAAATCACTACCCTATTTACTATTTCATAGCTGTAGCTTTTCATTACTGTTATGTGCAGAAGATGCATTCATATTCTGACTGGTTCACATATTCATACACACTTTAGTGAAGAGGAGAAAGCGCTTTGAGAAGTCCTATTGTAGTGCTGGTGAGTTTAGTTAAGCTTGGGTAATTTGCGGTTTTCTTTTTTCCTTTTTCAATAGATGGAATGATTGTGCTTCACTTACAGGTGTATCTACAGGAACAATAAGTGTGTGTGTGTATGTGTGTGTGTGTGTGTGTGCGAGTGTGTGTGTGTGTTTGGCTGGGAGAAAGACACACACACACTGAGAATGAGAGAGAGAGAAAGAAAGAGAGGAAAAAGAAGAGAGATCATGCAGTTAGTTATTCTTAATTATTCTTTAATCTGTTAATCTTGTTTCTGTTACCTTTCAGGTATAAGAACCAGGTGCCTATAAATGTCCATGCAAACTCGGGAAAGTACATCATTGAAAGTCGATATGGAATGCATACTCTTGAGATTAGCAAGTAAGAGCACACCAGTGTGTATGTATGTCACCACCAGACACTCCAGGAGAACATCCGTGTGTATGTGTGTCACCACCAGACACTCCAGGAGAACATCAGTGTGTATGTGTGTCACCACCAGACACTCAGGGAAGCATCTTATCACTCAGGCCACAGACAAAATTGTCTTCTTTCTGGTCCCCATGCAGGTTTATCTAATGGTCTTTTCTGTTCATGTCTTGTCTTTTCTTTTTTTGCATTATAAAGCTCACATGTGATGTTTATTGCAGCTTCATCATTTTCTTTTTTTTAATTGGCTATTTTATTTATTTACATTTCAAATGTTATTCCCCTTCCCAGTTTCCCCTCTGCAAATCCCCATCCTATTCCCCTCCCCCTACTCCTATGAGGGTGCTCCCCCACCCACCCACCCACTCCCACCTAACTGCCATAGCATTCCCCTACACTGGGGCATCAAGCCTCCATAGGATCAAGGGCCTCCCTTCCCACTGATGCCAGATAAGGCCATCCTCTACTACATATGCAGCTGGAGCCATGGGTCCCTCCATGTGTACTCTTTGGTTGGTGGTTTAGGTGACATGCATGATGACTAAGTCTGCTCTGCACGCACTACCTCCTGACACAATCTCTCATTTGAACTTGTGTCTTTATCCTTTTATCTGTATGAGCATATCCTTTAGAAACTATTAAGAAGATAATTGCTTAAGTAGACAGTGTATCTATGTCAGAGTATCTTCACAGAATTCCAAACCCACAGCACCCTGTTCTTTTATTTTTAACCAACAAAAGGCATAGGGACTGGGATGGGTGTCACTGAAGCTGGATAGATTGTGAGAACGGTCTTCCCTTCGGTTCACCAGCAACTATGGGGCACTGTGTGCCTTGTCAGTCTGTGTGGGCAAGTCAGAGACAGACATTAGGATGTCTCAGAGTTAAGCAAAATTTGAAATGGAAACTGTTAAAATTTCCAAGTCCTAAAAAAATGCGTGATGTTTCCTAAGATGGTTTGAAATGCAAACTTGATTATGTGGATGGAAATAGTAGACAGGCACCCACAGTTTCAGTTCAGACAAGCTGCATGTGCTGAGCTGTAAAAGGAAAACTGATTCCACTCATCCTTACAGCACCTAGTTGTCTCAATAGACACGGGGCTTCAAAGAGAACTCTGAGGTCCCTGGTACTCACCAAGCCCCGATGATCGCAGTGGAATTGCTTTTATTTAAGCAGCAGTGAGCCTCATGGTTGTTTCTAAAATTAAACAGCTCTGAGAAAGGCAACTGTATTTGCCTTCCTGCAGTCTAATGCCTTTCATTTCAACAAGACACAGTGTATCACAAATGAAACTAAGGAAACCCAGAGAAACAAGGAAGAACAGAACTAGAGTGATTAGATACAAAACAGTGCGCTTGGAATCTCAGTCTGACCTCTGTGAGGGTGTTGTTCCCGAAGCTATCTTTGTAAGATTTTCCTGTTCCTGTACTACTAACATAAAAGGAACACCCAGAAAGTACTTGTGTTATGCTGTGAGCTGGAACTCTAACTGGAGCCCAAACATCAGTAGAACTGATGACGTTTCTTATGCTTTGAAACTCTAACATGGAATGGTATAAAGACCCGCCTTGTGCAGGCTTGTGGCTCAGGGAGGCTGTGGGAAACTGTCATGAGACATTGCCTCTTTCTCTCCCCAGTCATCCTGATACTCGACCAATACCTCGTTCCTGGAGCAGGACAGCATGGAGCACACACGCTCAGGGCCGTTACCTGCTCCAACACTCCATGCATGGCTGGACATTTTTTTCCTTCAGCAGTACAAAGGAGTTACTGGGTGTAATTGATATCCTTAGTACTTGGTTAACTCTTTGACATTTTAAATGAACCAGGGTTAGGGTCACACTGGATCACAGATATTCTCTTCTCATCCTACTGCAATGTGAAAATCAGTAGATAACTTGGACTATGTAATGTACCACAGGAACAGAGACAGTCCCTTCAGCAAGAGTCCTAAAGAGCCACGTGTGAGCCATTAATTTACGATCTGCTCTGTTAGCAAAGCATTCCCCGAGAAAACAGCCAACTGTTACAAGGAGTCACCACCATGGGCACTCATCTTTGTGTGTTTTTCCAGGTGTGACTTTGAAGACACAGCTCAGTACCGGGCCTCGGCGATGAATGTTCAGGGAGAGATGTCAGCATACGCCTCAGTTGTGGTAAAACGTAGGTTTACTTTGCTTTATTCAAAGTGGATTTAAAACTCCGGCCCATGCTAAAAATCCAGGCCATTACAAAGTAGCTCACATGTCTTGTCTTCCCTTGTCTTCTCTAGGATACAAGGGAGAATTGGACGACTCTCTCCTCCGTGGTGGGGTTTCCATGCCTCTCAGCTGTAAGTTAACATCACATTCACTAAGCACCATCTTTATGCAAAGTGTAGCACGTTAATGCTCAAAGTCCAAGCAATGTTCTGAATCCTTGAGCTTAAGGAAGCAACATGATTTTTAAAATAATGAAATAAATTCACAATACTTATGTATTAGTACATGCCAAGTTGGATATAACACCCACTACCCACCCATGGTTAGTGATTTTAAATAGTTTACTGATTGTAAATTCTTTGGTTTCTATTCTGTTTCCAAAGTTAATTGATTGTTCTTTATATTTTTAAAGTAGTCTGTTTATATTTGTTAAACTGCTCATATGCTAAGACAGTCAAGCCCATATTTATAAATAATGAATGGTGAGTGTAGGTAACCATCATATTTGCTAATTGATCAGGTTCTTATACCTACCACCCTTCTCCACTCAAATCCCTTCCAACCCCAACACTAGGTAGACGAGAAAGAAGGTTAGATGGGAAAGAGGGCATAGACTTCTTTAGACTACTTCCTGCTGATTAGGGGCATCAAGTTCCTTGGAGCAAGTTCAATCTTCCTTGTCAGGATATCTCCAACCACCACCACCACCACCACCGCCTCCACCACCACCTCCTCCACCTCCTCCACCACCTCCTCCACCACCTCCTCCACCTCCTCCACCTCCTCCACCACCTCCTCCACCACTTCCTCCACCACCTCCTCTACCACCTCCACCACCACTACCTCCACCACCTCCTCTACCACCTCCACCACCTCCTCCACCACCTCCACCACCTCCTCCACCACCTCCACCTCCTCCTCCACCACCACCTGTATTACCACCACCTCCACCACCACCACTACCTCCTCCTTCACCACCTCCTCCTCCACCACCACCACCTCCACCTCCACCACCACCACCACCACCACCTCTACCACCACCTCCACCACCACCTCCTCCATCACCACCACCACCTCTACCACCACCACCTCCACCACCACCAGCAGCCTTTCTAGGCTCTGACTTTTTTATACCCTCTAAAATGTCCCCAGAATTCCAACATAAGCCATCTTCAGCTGGTAGAATCACGCTGGCCTAGCCTCTGAAGCCTGTGCAGGATAGGATCCAGTCAAATCTATCAGGTTTCATTGGAATATTATCACATAGAAATTAGACAGATGGCAGATGTTCTTCAAAGAGAAGCTATTCTCCCATTGACTAGTGGTTGCCTGGTAACACGCAGTTACCAGGCAATACCATGTGTTGGCTGAAAACAAAACAATCCTATTAATTAGTCATATTCTTTTCAGAAAGTTACTTCATTTTTTATGATCTATGGAAAATATTATGAAACATCAATAAGAAAAATTACTAAAAGTTCAAAGTAGTATAACTTCCCAAAGATTATTCTTAGAAATATTTATAGGTTGAGCAAATACCTAAAAATCATCATCAACTCTCCTGGGTTAGGAAAGAAATTGCTACATATAGACAGGTTACTTAATGTGTCAGGCACTTTACGTGGATACATAGTTGCAACAACCTGGTAACAGAGTCATTAGTCTTTCTCCTTTGAGATGGGGGTTCTAGAACTCATGGTAGTAGACAGCCAATGCCATGATTTCATAGCCCATAACTGCCAAACTCTAGTTCTAGAGTCCTTTCTTGTTATGTCTTGTCTTTTTTCCCAAGGCCTTGAAATATTATATTGAAAATACAACCTACCCTTCATTAAGTTCAGTTTTGTCAGGTATTCTAAGTATTTAATAGCTATTAATTTGGTTAAGCTCGCAATAATCCTATCAGCTAAGTACCATGATGTTCTCCACAGAGAAACTTTTGTGTGGGTCTCAGGGTATGGCTAGATGACTGCCCACATTCACTCACAGAACTTTCCAGAACTTTGATTTTTAACCAACATATTGTACTGCCTCCAACTTGTGTGTTACCAGGCAACCACTAGTCAACAGGGAAATAGCTTCTCTTTGAAGAACATCTGCCATCTGTCTAATTTCTATGTGATAATATTCGAATGAAATCTGATAGATTTGACTGGATCCTATCCTTCACAGGCTTCAGAGGCTAGGCTGGCTCTGGAGCTCCCTTGAGGGAGAGAGGAGAGTTATAAGAAAGTTCTATATCAGTCTTAAGGTCCCAAACCCAAGTGGAAGTGTGTGCAGTCTTTAACTTCTCTGTATCAAGAATTGAGCTTGACCATCAAAGACTGCATTGGTATTCAGTGGGAAGTCAGCTCTAACACCCTGGGGACAAAGCATCCCATTGTCCCCACTACTTAAGCAGTAGAATTCACCTCAAAATCTAAGATTAAAAAGCTCCTATACTATAGGTAAGAAAGTTTAGGCTAAATATGGTTTTAATTTACATTTGAGACATTACATGTGACCATCTAAATTGTGTTCCTTATAATAATAAATACAGACATTTATCTTATATGATCATTGAGTTAGGAATTATATGCAAATGAGATAGGCATATGTTCTATATGCTTCCTAAATAGAACTTGATTTTTGCCCACATAAATAATTTGGTCTATTTTTTCTCAGCTGCTTTCTGCCTAAGCTTGTTATAATACTGTATCTCTTCAAAGAGAAAGAGGATGCACTACTGGTATCTGTTGTTTCTGTTGTGCTCAGTTGCGGTGACCCCTTACGGCTATGCATCCAAGTTCGAGATCCACTTCGACGACAAGTTTGATGTGTCTTTTGGGAGAGAAGGAGAGACCATGAGTCTGGGCTGTCGTGTGGTCATTACTCCTGAAATTAAACATTTCCAGCCAGAGGTCCAGTGGTACAGAAATGGTGAGTCTTTGGACTGAGTTCTTGCATGTGGGCCAGTTGCAGATCTGCTTCTCAGGGCTAACAGAACCTATAAGCTAAAGACAACACACTGCTATACTAAGATTTAAGTGTACATCTCAAAACGAAGACACCATGTATATATGTGTGTACCATATATATATATATGTATATATATATACACATATACATATATATGTACCATATATACACACATATATGTAATACACACACACAATTGTTATTTTGTTTAATCCCTGAGACAGGGTCTCACTGTGTAGCCCTGACTGTTCTGGAACTCACCATATAAACCAGTCTGGCTTCAAATTCACAGAAATTTGACAGACTCTGCCTCCTCAGTGCTGGGATTAAAGGTGTATACTACCATACCCAGCTAAAATATAATTTTTAAGGTAAGATTTCCTTGTCACCAAGTAATATGTGTAATAAATTACCAAAAACCTATATATTTACTTTATAAGCTAGGTTATTAGGTAATGTATTTTTTACTTATAGATATCATTTATAAGAGTTGTATAAAACTTTTAAAACATATAGTCTCACTAAATAATTAAGTACTAATATTATTAATCAGCAGAGTAAAATTTTAGAAACAATTCAGACATTGGTAATGTTACTTTAATGTGATAGTGTATTTATATTTTAAAAGTTTATAGTAAATATATTCTTCATATGAAATATGTAAGCTAGTATAAAAATGGATACAAAATAGATAAATATTACAATGTTTGTTTGTTTGTTTTGATTTTGCTGGGACTGACTCTTGGGGGCTGTAAACAATGCCAGCACACTGGACTGCTCTGGAAGGTCAGCTGAGCTGGGTTAAATGCTATGTAGCCACTGGTTTGACATTCATACTATTTTATCCTTTTTAAAAAATTTAATTATGTGTATGAGTGTTTTGCCTGGATGTTTTGTTTGGACAGAGGAGGTCATTAAGTTCTTTCAGGTACTGGAGTTATAGATGGTTGTGAGCCACCGTGTGGGTGCTGGGAATTGAACCTAAGTACTCAGGCAAAGCAACTAGTGTGCCATATCTCAAGCCTCTCATTTTATCTATGAACTTACATTTTATATGTGAAATCCCATGGGACTAAAGAGCACAAGCATAGCAGAGAAGACAGGCCAACTGGTCAACCAGACAATATAAGCTCAGGCTAGTGATGGGCTGCGGGCAACATGCCTACTGCACTATGGGCCTGGCCATCAAGTGTACATGTGAACACCTGGGACGGTCTGGGGCCCCCTAGCGTTCCAACATGGTGGTTGGGACTATGACCTAGCCTAGATTGGAATTAGCAAGACAGTGGTTCTAGCAACAGCAGCAAAGTGGTGACTCTGACTGGACCCTAGAGGACAGGACAGAGTCTTCAGGGAAGCAGTATGGGGACCCACAGTAGGAGGAACCTTCCCCACTTGCCGAGGGCCATGCAGGAGGAATGACCAATTACTTTAGAACATGGAATGTGGCCCACCTGTTAACACAGCCACATGGGTGACCCATGGGTGTGGGACGGCCCCAAGGACCACATGTCCTGAGGACTTCATGCTGTTATGGAGTTCTGCTCTGCTTGCAGCCCTCTGAATCTAAGAATTATATGGAAACTCTAAGGGAGTTTCCAGTCCCTCACTGGGCAGCATTTCTGGCACTCACAATACAAGTGCTTGATCTCTTCCAGGCCTTGCTGCTGGAGCAGATTAATGACTCAATCACCCCCCTAGAGAAGAACATAGAGATGTAGATTGTCAGCAGTGACCACCACCCTTAGAAAACATTTGGAAAAGTAAAATTATTAGTGAAGCTAGGCTGAGACGTTTTACTACTGGGTCTGATGTAAAACATCCTAGGGAACAATCTGAAGTTCAGAAAGGCACACTCTTATTAGTTAAGCTAGGGACCTTTTATGGTCAGGGAACAAGAACAATGGCAGCACTGGCTGATGTGACTCTCACTGAGGCTGGACTGGTGGTGATGATTGATTTCTTATACCCATTTTTGCCCTCAACTTCCTGATATGATTTAATAAGAATTGCTGATGAGTAGATGTGCATTCTGAGGATTTATGACAGTTTTTATATAAAAGTTTAGATTTGTAATTCTTTTAAGATTCTTATAAGATTACTTTTAAAGATAACTAATAAAATAATCCATTCTTTCTTTGTAACTACAAATTGCTGCCTGGCAATAAGAGAAACTGTCTGAGAAAACTACCTTGCTTGTTTATACTTTGTTAAACTATAACAAGTTGCTTAGTTACGAATGTTTGTGGGTTTTGGGGAATAATTTGTTTCTTTACCTGTACTACGTAATGTTATTTCTTGTAAAGGTATTGGGGAACACACCTTCTTCATAATTATTTACTAGAAGAAAACTAAAATGTAATCACATTGTAGTTTTATGCTGCTTGAAAGATTTTGCTGGGATATATAAGCTGTGGAAGAAAGAATAAAGTGTGGAGGGCTGGAACATTGTTCCTTCCATCCATCAACTGTGTGTGTGTGTGTGTGTATGTATGTATGTATTTGTGTGTATGAAGTTATTGAACTCTGCCTTATGTTTCATCTACTCAGTGCGTGTGCGTGTACGTGTGCCTGTGCGTGTGCATATGTGTGTGTGTATATGTGTGTGTGAATTTTCTCTTTTTTCTTCTCTTTCTCGCTAGCCCCAAGGAGTTAAAAGAGTTCATAGTTTTTCTGCTGGCCACAGGGAGTGCCAGCCTCAGTAAACTAAGCTTTGTTTCCTTAGAGAAAAGTCTGCTGAAGTAACTTCTCTCATTACTGGCTGCTGTTGGCAGCAGCCCCTGTCGGTATCTGGATCCACCTCTGTCAGCAGCTCTAAGCACTGACCCCCAACAGCAGCCTGCCTCAGCTTACCCACCACAGGATCTGTCATTAGCACCCACCTATGACAGAGACCATCTCTGCGGGCTTGGGGCAGAGACTGTCCCAGCACAGGGACAGGACTGACAGGCAGACAGCAAGCTAATCAGTGGCATACCACTTATCGAAGTGGCCTTGTGGACATTCCAAACAAAGTGCCCGAGGACATCAGTCTTCTTGAGAGTTTGGAACCTCTGGCTCTGAGTATTAAAAATGAAGTTTAGACATTTGAGCATTCAGTGGAAAGAGCTTGCTTTTCATATAAGAGTCTGAGCGGGGCAATTATTAACAAAAGGAACAGCTGTGGAATTAATTTTTCCTTATAGCTGAAAACACAATGATGAGATGTATAAGCAGGCATTTTGGATTATATATGAATCATGACTTCTAAAAGTTAAGGGACATACCAGAGTAAACATTAAAATACAATTGTATAAATTGAAATTTAATGCCGGGCGGTGGTGGCGCATGCCTTTAATCCCAGCACTTGGGAGGCAGAGGCAGGCGGATTTCTGAATTCGAGAGTTCGAGGCTAGCCTGGTCTACAGAGTGAGTCCCAGGACAGCCAGGGCTACACAGAGAAACCCTGTCTCGAAAAACAAAAAAAACAAAAAAAAAAATTGAAATTTAAAATTAAATTCACACAATACAAAAAAATGATTTGTACAGCTCTAGAATATTAAAATTTATATTTATCTGTTGCACATAAGTTATGGTACCAAAAAAAATTTTTTTTGTAGTCTGTATGACCTCTATTATAAGTAACAAGATATTTTAAAATTAAAAGAGGTTTAGTTAGGGCTACTCTTGCTGTGATGAAACACCATGGGGAGAGAGATTTATTTGGCTTATGTTTTCACATCACAGTCTATCACTGAGAGAAGCTATCACTGAGAGAAGCTAGACCAGCAGCTCACACAGGGCAGGACCCTGGAGGCAGGCACTGAAGCAGAGGCCATGGAGGGATCCGCTAATGGCTTGTTCTGGCTTGCTCAGCCTGCTTTCTTATAGAACCCAGGACCACCTGCCTGAGGTGGCCCTGCCCACAATGAGCAGGGCCCTGTCACGCCAATCACGAATTAAGAAAATGCCTTACAGCCAGATCTTGTGGAGGCCTTTTCTCAGTGGAGCTTCCCTCCTTTCAGAGAACTAGAGCCCATGTCAGGTTGACATAAATCTGCCAGCACAGAGGCAAAACTCAACACTTTGAACTTCTTTGTTCTTTGAACAGTTTAATTTTGTCAGATGTTACAAATTACACACGTCTGTCCCACAGCCCCTCACTACTATTTAATATTCTCCCTAACATTAAACACACCAGAGTGCCTTAAAGATCTAGAGAGTTCTAAGAGTTAAATAACTTTCAATGAAGACAGGAGAGAGAAAGGGGGTGGGGTAGGGAGAAATCAATGAATCCACTTGTCATTTTTACATTTCTAGGAGCACCTGTCTCTCCATCAAAATGGGTGCAGCCACACTGGAGTGGAGACCGGGCAACACTCACGTTCTCTCACCTCAACAAAGAAGATGAAGGTCTCTACACAATCCGCGTGCGAATGGGAGAGTATTACGAACAGTACAGTGCTTACGTCTTTGTTAGAGGTAAGACCTGGGGAAAAGCATATAACTGCACACAACTGCACACAACCGCACACAACTGCACACAACTGCACACAACTGCACACAACCACTCACAACTACACACAACTGTACACAGCCACACATAAGTGCACACAACCACACACAACTGCATACAACTGCACACAACCGCACACGACCACTCACAACTACACACAACTGTACACAGCCACACATAACTGCACACAACCACACACAACTGTATACAACTACACACAACCGCACACAACCGCACACAACTGCACACAATTGTACACAACCACACACAACTACATACAACTGCACATAACCAACTGAATTTAAAACACCGAGGCCAAACCAGTCAGCACAAACATGTTTTAGTAATGATAAGAGTCAGTTAAAAATCCTCCCAGATCACCCAGGACTGGAATGTTAGATGACCGCACAGGCACCAAAACAAAGGTAACTGGTTTGCAACCCGTGCCTGTGACTAACAATAGGATTTGTCTTCAGTGGGACTCTAGTGCAGAGAGAAGAGCCTCCAGATCCTTGTGATTTGGAAAGCGGTCTTAGATCATGGATTCTGCCACAGAAAAGTCTGCTCTATCTGGAGGCTTCGTCTTTAACAAGCGTCTCGGAGTGCAAATGTATTACTTCATTCCAGACTCCTCCCTTTCATGGCTTTGGTTTGATGAAGAAGGAAACAAGTGGTAGAACTTAATTCTTAGGGCAAACTACAATCCTTGGTTTTAAGCTTTCTTTTCCCACTGGTGTCTTGAATGGGCTGGGTATGTGCAGTGGCATGTTGTTCTCCATATGTGCAATGTCATGTTCTCTATATGTGCAGTGGCATGTCACTCTCCATATGTACAGTATCATGGTGTTCACCATTTGTCACTCTTCATATATGCAGTCACATGTTGCCTCCTGGGTGGGGTGGACCACATGGAGGAGATGTACTTGTAGGAGGCTTGGCCTGAATGTTCAAGCCCTGTTGTGGAGATAGAGATAGGTTGTTGTCTCTAAGCCTCTACTCTTTCAGCCAGAAAGAATAGAGGACATTAAAATACACAGACAATTATAACTATAAACAATATAAATGATTTACCAAATTTTCCATTTATTTATTTGTTTGTTTATTCACTTTACATTTCAATAGCTGCCCCCCTCCTCCTGGTCCCTGCCCCCACAGTTCTTCCCCACGTCCTCCTCTCCCCTTCTCCTCTAGAGGGTGGGTCCCCCTGGGCACATCAAGTTTCTGAAGGGCTAGGTGCATCCTCTCTCACTGAGGGCAGACAAGGCAGCCCCGTTAGAGGAACAAATTTCAGATAGGCAAAAGCTGTAGGGATAGCCCCACCCCAGTTGTTCAGGACCCACAGAAAGACCAGGCTGCACATCTGCTATGTATGTGTTGGGGGGCCTTTGTCCAGCTGTGTATGCCCTTCGGTCAGTGGCTCAGTCTCTGAGAGCTACCAGGGGTCCAGGTTAGTTAACCCTGTTGGTCTTCCTGTGGAGTTCCTATCCCCTCCAGGTCCCTCAAGCTTTCCCCCAACTTTTCCACAAGACTCCCTGAGTTCCATCCAATGTTTGACTGTGGGTCTCTGCAGATTTACTAATTTTTGTCTCTCATGTACTAAATAGAAAAATTAACTCACAGGCATTTTGATCAAGATAGAACTGTAGATGCCATCCAGATGCCTTTAAAATAAGACCAAAGACGACCAACAGCTCTGTCATTAGAGCCTTTTGTCAATATAATTGATTTCTTCTGAAATGCCTTCTATGGCATTTCATAATTTTAAAGTTCCAATAATTTAAAGTTTCAATAATTTTAAATTTTCAATAGTTTTAAAGGATTCTTTTTAGTGGGTTTGGGAGAGAGAGCTCAGCAGGTAAACTGGTTGCCAAGAAAGCAGGTGAACCCAGTTCAGCTCACCAGCACTGCGGCTGCTGGGGGCTGCTTGCACCACTTGTTTGGTGAACAAATATCTTGCATGTTCCACGTACAACACTCACCAAGGATGGCAGAGTGTTCCCTGCCAACACTTACTGGTCGTAAGAGCTAAAAAAAAGGAAGACTGAGTCCTGGGAACTCAACACCCTGTGTCATATCCAACTAAACACTGTCAATTGATCACTAGCAACTGATAAAAAATACAAGTACATCTGTAACTCGGGAAATGTGGCAGGGTGTCTCCTCTACAGAAGCATCCTGGGCAAAGCCAGGTATTGCTGAGGGAATGGAAGAGGCAGCCTTCATTAAAGGTTGCTATGGAAACAGGTTCCCTGGGATTCATCAGGATGTTAGGTTAGCTACACCACCTGGATAAATGTGACTAGATTCTGGCTGAATATGCAAAGTCTTCTCTTTCCCTCAATGTCTGGAGACCTTCTCTAGTTATTCAAAACAACAAAATCAGAAACAAGAACCTTGATGGCCTTGGTCTGGGGACTCTAGCCTGGCAGGATTGTTCTGCATTTCTCAGGCCCCACCTAGAACTGTGCCTCTGCTAGACTTCACATGACTGATTCCAGATGCAGAGAAGGGGCTCAGTTTCACACGTATCAGTTTCTATAATCCACAAATTAAGAAAATGGAAACACGATAAAATTTACCAAATGTTAGTTACTATGAAAGGATCGAGTAGATAACTGGAAAGAAAAAAAGTGGGAAGATTTCAGCTGTTGTATGTGAATTTAACAACTTTTAGAAAAGCTTATTTTTTAGATTACTGCTACAATGACTAACTATTGCGGTGTTGTGGCGCTAAGGGACCTGTAAGCACAGAGCGAACACTCTGTCACTCACCTTCATCATGTCATTGATTCATTTGAAAGGATGTATTCTTAGAGCCTTAAAAACATCTTTATTTAGTTATAAACACACATAAAGTTCCCCCACATTAACTGCATGCTGAGTGGGCTTTTTTGTTATTTATTTATTTTTAAGATTTATTTATTTTATGTATGTGAGTACACTGTCGCTATCTTCAGACACCCACCAGAAGAGGGCATCGGATCCCATTACAGATGGTTGTGAGCCACCATGTGGTTGCTGGGAATTGAACTCAGGACCTCTGGAAGAGCAGTCAGTGCTCTTAACCTCCGAGCCATCTCTCCACCCCCACGCTGAGTGTTCTTAAATACATGTGCAGAGTTCTCAGGTCATCATCCATAACTTCCTCCTTTCACATTTCTGTCAGTGTGGGTTTCCCTGTAGCTCTCCCATATCCACTCATGCTTTCAAAGCCATGGCTTCCTTTTCATAGCCACATTTTCTTTCAGGAAACCTTTGGCCATCAGGGTCCTTCTGCAGCTGCCCTCCCTCGGCATTTTGAAATTCACTTATGTCATAACTCATATGGTAGCTTGTTCTTTTCTGGGGCTACACTAGTACTTCAATGTCTAGATTCTCTCGTGCTGTCTGACATCCACTAGTTAATAGGCAGCAAGATTGTCCCTACTGTTTAGTGTTGTTAAGGATGCTGGCACTATCTATATTCATTATTTATGGGACAGTGTTTTCATCTCTTTGCGATACCTACTCACGTGTTGAGTTGCTGGATCATATGATACATTTGTATCCATCTTTTTCAGAACTACAAAGCATTTCAAATGATATGTGTTTTCATACTTTTTCCATCGTGGCCTGTGAGGCTACTCAAGGTCATTCTTTTGGGAGTTCTGGTGATTTTGCCTCTTACAAAGTAGCATCTACACCAGCACTGTCAGTATGTAAAGCACTGTGTTCTGTAGAAACATTTCAGAGCCGAGCACATTTGGACAGGCCTTTATTACACAGATAATTTCTATCGTGAAAATACTATAAACAATAAAAAGAGAAGATCCACTTATAAATTGCCATCAGAAATTCTTAATGTCAACATTTGTTACATACTATCTTCCACCTTAATCCCTCCCCTACAGGAGCATAAGCATGTACACACACACACACACACACACACACACACACACACACACACACGGGAAAAGATGGGGGGAAGAGGGAGAGGGCAGACCAAACAAGTGCATGGAAAGTGTCCTTAGCAACTGTGGCATTCTAAATTGCAGACAGGTGATGCTTTACCTGCTCTACTGAAAAGATAACATGATTTACAACTCCCTTGTGGGGGCTGGAGAGATAGCTCAGTACCTGCCGCATACACATTAAGCCCCCAGCACCCGTGTAAAAGCTGGGTGCAGCAGCACACATCTATAACCTCAGCACTGGAGGGAGTAGGGCTGGACAGAGGCAGGGGGACCACTGAAACTTTAGCTTCAGAGACGGGCGGACCCCAGCAGTCTAGCTGACTCCACAAATTCCTGGTTTAGTGAGAGACTGTCTCATGAAGCAAGGTGGAAAGCAACCGAGGAAGACATCACTCCTTGAACCCCAGTCTTCATACATGTGTGTACATCTGCATGCCTACCCATAAACACATGTGCACACACATATAACACACAGAATACAAAACAACTCTAGCAGGGTAGGAGAATGCAGAAGCAGGCCCTCCTGCTGTCCAAGGCTGTGATTATGAAGGGCATTTTGCAACCATGTATTTAGACCACATAGTCCAATGTCTCCAGTTCCAGGACAAAGGGGACAAAGATGAAGACAAATATTACATAAAACTGGAGAAATCCAGATGTTTACCAGCGAGAATTGTAAAATAAAATGTCTTTTTCTATACATATATTTTAATAAAGAGGTGTAAATATAAAAAGTTCATGCTCTACATAAACAAAGAAATACTATGCAGCAATGAAAACTAATGGTGTATATCTATACTTATTGAAATGTATCAAGAAAAAGCAGTTTTCATGAAAACCATGACCCAAAGTATTTAAAAAATAATCATATTTAGCCAGGTGTGGTTGCATCTATTCATAATCCTTAAATATAAGAGGGGACACAAGAAAATCAAACATGAGTTTGTGGCCAGCCTGGGCTACATGGTAAGTTCCAAGCCTGGGCTACAGATAGTAATAATCATTATAATTTTTGCCAGATGTGTTGGCACATACCTATAATCCTAGCACTCAGCAGACCAAGGCGAGATGATCTCTAGTTCAACGGCAGCCTGAGCTATTATAGCAAGACCCGTCTCAAAAAATTTTTTCATCTTTTAGTTTATAAATATAAAAAAAAAATCTAGAGAGGCTGAGGCCAATATGTCTGTAGTCATTATTCTGAGTTACAGATTTAAAGGAGATCTTAACTTTCTTGATTATCTATTTCATAATCATGTACTACCTTTATAATAAATATAAACAATGATATAACATTTTGAAAAAAGTTATTATTTGCCTATGTACGGTTTGCCAAACCGTAATGAGTAACAGGCTAATCTTTGATCAAACTAATCAGCCCACAGAAAGGTAGGCTATTTGGAGGTTTGGAGAGAGAAAGATAGAAGCTTTGAAGAGGGTAACTGTTGGCTGAGAGGGCACTGTGGCCAGAGCTGTACAGCAGCAGCTGCTGGAACTCGACGCTGATAGCACCTCACAGCTGTGCTGTGTTCCTGACATTCCCAGCATGCTTGGCTCCCTACACTGTGTTGCCTCATCTTGAGATCAGGAACAATACTTTTAACTATTGTGTTTACCACTGTCTTAGGATTTCTATTGCTACAATGAAACACCATGACTGAAACAATGTAGAGTTTAGTTTGTCTGACAGTGCAGAAATCCACCACGGAGGAAAGCTGAGCCAGGGGCACAAAGGGAGGAGCTGATGCAGAGGCCACATGGGGGTGCTGATTACTGGCTTATTCTTCGTGGCTTGCTCAGCCTGCTTTCTTATAGAACCCAGGACCACCAGCTCAAGGATGGTACTACCCACAATGACCTGGGCCTTCACATCAATTGCTAAGGCTAAGAAAATGCACGACAGACTTGCTTATTGGCAAATCTTAATTAAGTAGAGGCATTTTCTTAATTCAGAGTCCTTCTTCTCAAAAGACTCCAGCTTGTATCAAGCAGACATAAAACTAGTCAGTAAGTACTTAGATGAGTGTTAAATGAACTTAGGAAAGCAACTCTGACATATACCCACGCCCAACTTTAGTAAAAGTCTAAGATAATACAGGAAACAGAAGACATGATTGTTTATGAAGTAACATAATCACCAGACAGTGGGGCCGGCATTCCCCAGACACAGCTAAATTGTGGTTGTTCTTGTGGTATTTTGAATTAAGAATCGCAAAAGTTGAACCTTTGGTTTCTTGGGACAACGAATGCTGGTCAGCTGGGGTTGGAGCATCAGCTGATTTAGAAGAGGCCAGTATCCTTGAGTCAGATTTTCTGGGAGGTGTTTCCTCAGGGTCAGCACGTGGAAGCTGTGGTCTAGAGGAGGCCATAGTGGATGAATGCTAAGTAACTTAGTGACCATCAAACCCACCCCCTGAATGGCATCTTCAAACCGTGTTACAAGAATGCTGGCCCATGGCTCTATGACTTCCGTGGTCTGTTACAGTGTGCCCCTGCTTTCTATTAGACACCAAATTCAGCGGCTGCTCAGCTATCCAGACTCTGCTCTGTCAACATGGGAATTACTCCATCAGTGCGTGGAGTCATAGACCTTTAAGACAAGGATGTGTCTGTGCTGCTAGCTGTTCCCCTAGAGGAGTGGCCTCGGAGTGCCTCCACTGGCTTACCAGCATCAGCATCACCACTGATTTTTGCTAGGCTCTTCCTTCGGTCTCTGCTCTGCGTGCAGAGCCTGGGAGGAGAGAGAAACACCCAGACAAGCACTTGTTTCCTGTTGCTCGGCATGCAGGGATTCTACATTCAGCTTTGTCCATGGTTTGTTGGTGTCCTTCTTATTTAGTGTGTCCGCAGGAGACATTTTCCCAGAGAACATGCCCTGATGGTTTATGGGACATGAAACAGAATGTCCAAAACCCAAGTAATCTGAGCTCTTCACAAGTAATGCCAACCTATTAACGTTAAACCCAGAAGTCTGCAACGGTTACTGTCATCATCAAACACCTTTGTAACTCGCAAGCATTACAGACATGTAGATCTTAGGGAAAGACTGCCCGTTCAGTTGTAGGAGTGTTTTCTCCTGGGTAAGTGGCTCCCATGTGTCCCAGGCCCTTCTGACTAATTCTTTTATGAAAGGGCTGTTCACATGCAAGGAAGAACTGGTAATGTGGGCCCCTCCCCCATGCTTACCGCGGCCTTAATCATTCTCATGGAAAGGGCTACTGATGGGATATTTTTATTTCCTTTCCTTCTGATTCATTAGTTTAGCTGTGCCTGGAGAAATGGGATAGGGCTCACAGTCTGGGGATCTTTCTTCACAGGCAGTGTCCCCTGTTTTCTGTATTATTGTAGACTTTTCTAAACTCAGGTGTGGGTTTATGTCAGAGTTCTTTTTCCTAAGTATCTTCAGCTTGGGAACAGTCATCATGTGAGCTCATCTTTTTTTTTTTTTTTTTTAATGGTTTTCTATCTGCCAGGCTGTGCCACAGGATTTGGTTTAGTTCACAGGATCAGATGTTTCAGCCCATAGTAGGTCTCATATTTAAGGACATGTGGTGAGACACTATGTGTGTTAGGTCCACCATGTGGAGCAGACCTATTGAACTCACGTCAGCTCAGGCAGGACATACCCGTTAGACACGTGTCCCACTGACCTTCGTCATCCAGTCAAGTCCTACCTTCCCCAGTCCCACCACTTACCAACGATCTATTCTATTGCCCAACCATCACTGGGTTAAACCATTGACGAGGCCAGAGAGCATCCAGAGGTGTGCTTTATGTCTCTCAATCCAATCAAATAGACACTGATAACCAACACAGTTGGATAAAGCAGATGTTTTTCTTCTTCAGAAGGGCAATGCCCATTTAACGGTGGGCAAAGTTCCCTGGTTTTTATTCTCCTGTATACTCCTCTATTCAGGTAACATGAGAGGATATTCATCTCTTTGGGAATCTGTCCAGAGATTCAGCACCATTGCCTAACAATGTCTTAAAGGATTTCTGGTGCGAGTCACCTAGCCGATATCTCCCTATTTATTTTGGGGGTATATTTTGGGAACCAAGGCGGAGGAGAAAAAGTTCATGGATTTTTTTTCAGAGCCCCCTTTTTATTCTCTAACATAATGTTCTTCCCCTGAAAGTGAAAAGCACACCTTGTTATATTGCTAAACAAATGATAAGATTTGAAGCTTGCTCTATCTATACAAATATGTAGCTACCGTGACGTGTGGGAAATGTGGGTGCCATGACCTCAGTCTGCCAGGCTGGCAGAGCCTGGCTGAGCAGTTAACAGGATCCGTCTATTTCCACAGATGCTGATGCAGAGATCGAAGGAGCCCCCGCCGCACCCTTGGATGTGGTGTCTTTGGATGCTAACAAGGATTACATCATCATCTCTTGGAAGCAGCCAGCTGTGGATGGAGGGAGCCCTATCCTGGGATACTTTATTGATAAGTTAGTGCTTGGCCTAACCTCAGCCATAGTTCTGTGGGTGTACAGATGTGAAATGCTTTTTCTGATTTTTTTTCTTCTTCCCCTCTCTTTCTCCGTGTGTGTGTGTGTGTGTGTGTGTGTATAACATATACAACTTGTATAATATATACATAATATATATTATATATATAACACAACTACATACATATTAGTACCTACTTATTTACATTAATTCTTTGAATTTGACAAACAACTCAAGTCACTAATTTGGCAAGAATATAATGAATCTGTAGATGTAATAGCAGAGGCCACTGTATAACTGAAATAATGGATACTCAATATACTGAACATCCACATTCCTAGTATGGCAGTCATTTAAAAGTCCTGACTTTGAGAACACAAATTAATTTCTTATATTGTACAATGTGGTTTCAAGTTATCCATATTACATAAGAAATAGTAACAAAAGTTCACAGTGTTAGGCTACAGGCTTACCCAGGAGTCTTTGTTGATTATAGTCTTGAGAACTTATGGATCCTGAGATGTGTGGATTTTGCACATTTACACATCTACTGGGTTTGGGCAATGCAAACAATGAATTCAAACTATTGACCCAAGAATGTGATCCTCTTAGTTTTTCTTCTACTAGTTGCTCCAGTTCTTCTTGCTTTTGACTGTGGAAACAATCAGAGACAGCTCTATGTCAACGTATCACACCTCATGTTTGTAACAATAAGTAAAAAGTGTGCTTACTGTGCTCAGTACCTGACGGAGAGATGTTTGGAATCAGATCTGTTTAGCCAAAGATGTAAATTGGGACGGAAGCTTCCCTTACTTCTGACGAACTGGAGGCTTACATAAACTCCTTTTGACTGTCAGGTTCCACTTTGTTGTCTTTGACAAATAGCCAAAGGATCTGCAAACTTTATGGAAGGCTAGGACAATCAATGCATGCTGTTCTTCTCTTGCC
This sequence comes from Grammomys surdaster, assembly GCF_004785775.1. Lineage (NCBI taxonomy): Eukaryota > Metazoa > Chordata > Mammalia > Rodentia > Muridae > Grammomys > Grammomys surdaster. The sequence continues at coordinate 2,149,146 of NW_021604590.1, read as the reverse complement.
TTGGTCATTATAAATGAGCACAGCATGGCTAATATCTACTGTTTGCTAAACACTGTTCTAAAACACTTCATGTATTTACTGCTAACCCATAGCCATCCTGGACAGGCCTTGCTATTACAGGTAGGAAAGAAAGCGCTGGTCCAAGCCACATGCCAGCTAAGATACATTGTTACCTTGTCTAAGGTCACATGGGTAGGAAGCTCAGAGCTAGGATTCAAATACAGCTCAGCTATAAGCTGGTGCTTTCTGCTCCAACATGCTATAGAAGTTTCTAGAAAAGATGCTCTTCACCTTTTTTTTTTCTTGCACAAATGAAGGTTAAGAAGCAAATTCTAGTGTCACTGAGTCCTGATGGCAGTGCCTGGACAGACAAACAGACTTTGGGAGACACGTCTAGCAGAACTGCTGTAGTCCCCTCAGCTCCCTGCCATTCCTGACACATAGCAACTCCCGAAGCCCCACCAAGCAGACGTTTATAGAGTGGATGGAAAGCATGAATTGCAAATACATTTTATAGGAATTTACATAATGTTAAAGAAAGCAATCATTATCTGTATCAAAGAATGTAAATGCTAGTGAGGAAGGGAACCCCTCCTCCTCCAACCATCTCTCAATTTTTTTGGCACTGCCTTCCCATAAGAACTAGTTGGGAATTATACATTTTGAACATGGTGCCGTATTGGGGATGCATTTCGAACTAAAAGCATTGTGTACCACTTGTAAAAAAAACAAACAAACAAGGAGTTGCTGTATTATAATGCTGCATAATTCCCTCCAACATCGAGTCTCTAAAGCTGTGTTGATTGGCTCGATGTCGTCATATGGACTATTGTAATCTTCTGAGCAGTTCTCTGACTCCGTTCTTGGGTACCAGCTGCTATATCAGCAGGCAGCCGGAGACCAATTTCCAAGCACTTCATATCCCAGTGAAAACCATCAGCCTCATTGTTAAACAAGCATGGCTAGGTGTGGTATGCAGTCCCAGTACTTAGGAGGTAGAGCCACGAGGGTTGTGAGTTCAAAACCAGCCTGGGAGAGAGAACAGAGTAGAAGGGAAGGAAAGAAAAGAAACAAGAATGTGACAATAGCCCCCTGATCCTTGTACTCACACAGTAGCAATCACCAAGTAGGAAAACAGAGAGCGACTTCCCAAACTGCAGTACAAATAGCTTTTCCTTCTATTTTGTTTGGTTGGTTCACCTTTTGGAGAGTCTCCCTGTATAGCCTAGACTAGCCTCAGGGTCATGATCCTTCTACCTCAGGTTCCCAAATGCTGGGATTATAGGTGTGCACCACCGTGCTCAGCCATACACTTATCTTTTTAGGTCCCAACTTATCCTACAGTAGTTCTGATTTTAACAGAAAATGCCTAAAGAAGCCAGGGAGATTACCAGCCGTGGAGTTAAGGTTGCAAGTGGGGCTGGGATGGGGGATCCTATTTCTAAATCTCTCCTGCATAAAGATTCTGGAGAGTCAGCTCAGTGGTTAAAGCACTGGCTGGCTCTTCAGAGGACCTGGGTTCAAGTGCCACCACCCACATGGCAGCTCACAACTGTCTGTAACTCCAGTTCCGAGGGATCCAGCACCATCTGTCCGTGACAGGCACCATGCACAAGTGGTTCACGGGCATACATGTGAGCAACACACCCATGTACATGAAAAAAATAAAAATAAGAAAGAGCCTGGATACCTGCACGATTTTCGTACCGCCATCCCTCAGTCCTCTTCTTGACGAGAGAAGTCAGCTGCTTGTTTAGAAAGGTCTGAGGCTTCCTTCTTCATGTTAAAAAGTGACTAGCTGCTGGCAGGTAAGATATGTAGTGAGTAAGGTTGGATGGGTGTCCATACCCCGAGTGACAGAGGAAAAAAACACCTTCAAGTTGTCCATTGACTTCCACAAGCACTTTGTGGCACTTGCATGCGTGTGCATACACACATACAGTCTCACACCATGCACACACACACACTCACACACAGACACATATACAGACACACAGACACACACATACACACACATGCATAAACACACACAGAGTCACACACCACACACACTCACGGACACAGACACATACATGCACAGACATACACATATACACACACATGCACAAACACACAAACACATAGTCACATACACTCACACTCACAGACACACACACAGAATTACACATACTCACACACTAACACAACTAATACACATACACACACAGAGTCACACCACACACACACACTCACACACACACTCATACACACAGACACATACAAAGACATACACGCAAACACACACACAGACACACACACATATACACTCACACACACGTGCACAAACACACACACACAAATACTTGAGATTTTTAAAAGAGAAATTTAAAAAGACAAAAGACATATTGAACTTGAGAGGAACTGAGTGTCTGAAGTCTAGGCCTGAGAAGCCATGCATGAGTTCCATGTTTTGATGCAGGGAAGATCTGAAGCGAGAGGGTGAATTTGCGCCTTGGCCCTCTTCACTCAGCCATAGTCCGCGTAACATTCTGCTATCCCTCTTTCCCTCAGATGTGAGGTGGGCACAGAGACCTGGTCTCAGTGCAATGACACACCTGTGAAGTTTGCTCGGTTTCCAGTCACTGGTTTGATAGAAGGTCGTTCCTACATATTCCGAGTGCGCGCGGTGAATAAAACTGGAATAGGCCTGCCGTCTCGAGTTTCTGAGCCCGTGGCTGCTCTGGATCCAGCTGAGAAAGCTAGGCTTAAAAGTAAGTCCTTTTCATTTCTCTGCATCTTTCTTGAAAAAACAAAAAACAAACAAACAAGCAAACACCCCACCAAAACCTAATACAAGAAACCTGCGGTAGGTGTCATTGCAAGTAATTCCTCTCCTGTCCACTAGAGGGAGACAAGAATAATAAATCCTTTTCTGATTAGAAAATCACATGATTGCGAAGAGCCCAAGAGCATAAAAAATAATTTGTTTTTGACTCATTCTTTCTTTTGAGCGGTTTTTAAAACCCTCATTTTATCTTATCTTTTAAAAAACATTACTCAGAAAAGTGTATCTCACCAATCTGTGTTCTAAATGTGAGGGACGGAATGAAATATGGGAACAAATAGCTCAACGTTTTTATCCACGTTATTAGAATATTCCGAATATAACTGCATTTATGATTAAAGTGAATTTCTTGATCTTGAAGTCTTTATCAAAGCACTAATACTGAACCTGTGAGCTTCTCAATGTTGATTAAAAAACAAATCTGATTCCATTTAGGTAATATAAAATAATCTCGGGCTGTCAAGATGGCTCAGCCCGTAAAGCTGCCTGCTGCCAAGCTTGAGTATCTGAGTTCAATACCCAGTACCTCCGCTGTGGAAGGAGCGTTCTGACTCCTGCAAGTTGCACTCTGACCTCCATGTGTAGTGTGCATCATTTTGTAATCACATGCACTCACATGTACAAAGACATACAAGCACACGATATACACAATTAAAATATAATATAAAAATCTATAAAAATAATAATCATTTTACTTATTTACATCTGTTTATCTTCCAAGCCTGAATGTCAAAGCCATGTACATAAACTCTGCCTTCTACGGGAACCTGTATGGTATCCCAATACTAACTGTAATGACATCATCCCAAGCTGTAATGACATCATAAGCATCCCTAGATAGTAACATTTCCTTCTGTCCAATGGCCCTCGTCACGTTTGGGCCCCCAGTTGAGAATGAATGTGCATGTAGGATGCTTACGGTCAGCCGTTGTCTTTGCCTACTACACGGAGACGGTATTATTTGCCTGTTGTAAACCAGAAAGTTTCCAGACACTACCAAATACCCCAGGGGCTGGGGATAACCCCAGTAGAGGATTACAGGTCCGTCCTACACGTGAAGTTCTATTCTTTGCCTCAGTTACTTCTAGTGATATCACAAGAACAATACCATCACCTTTAAGTCCCCTCTCTGTTAAGTTAGGCAATTCTACCTCACACTTTCCTCTACTCCTTTATGACAATCAGTAAAATAAGACTTTTGTGAATGAGAAACACTGTCATCTCTGCTGTCTTCCTGTTTCCTGCGTAGACTTGGATGGAAATTCCCTCTAGTAAGGCAAGATTGAGCCATACTTTCTTTCTTAAATTGTGTATGTATGTATGTATATATATATATATATATATATATATATATATATATGTATCTATCTTCTACCTATCTATCATCTATCTATCCATCCATCTGTCCACCTATCATCTATCCATCTATCATCTATCTTCTATCTATCTGTCTGTCCATCCATCCATCCATCCATCATCTATCCATCATCTATCTTCTATCTATCTATCTATCTATCTATCTATCTATCTATCTATCTATCT
>NW_021604590.1:2126494-2144770 GCF_004785775.1 Grammomys surdaster | reverse complement strand
TCTATCTATCTATCTATCTATCTATCTATCTATCTATCTATCTATCTATCATCTATTATCCTCTATCCAACTATCCATCTATCCATCTATCTATCTATCTATCTATCTATCTATCTATCTATCTACCTATCATCTATCTATCTCTGTGGGTATATATGTGTATATGTATGTGGGCATGCATGCCAACAGTGTTCATGTGGAAGCCAGAGGAGAAAAGCAACTCTCAGAAGCCAGTTTTCTCCTTCTTCCACGTGGGCCCCTGGGACTAAACTCATGTCATCAGACTTGGCAGCAAGCTCCTTTGCCTGCTGAGCCTTCTCTTCTACCCACCATTCTCTTTTTCATGCTTTCAGGGTCACAAGATGGATTCCCCGCTCCCGCCCACATCTTTTTTTTTCTTTTTAAACAATTTTATTCCTCTCTCATACATGACATTCTGACCTCAGTTTCCCCTCCCCCCTCTCCAACAATCCCCCTCTCGACCCCTTCTTCCCCTCTCTCCCTTCAGAAAATGGCAGCTTCCCAGGCTTTCCCAGTGAAGCATGACATATCATGCTTTAATAAGACTAGGCTCGCCCCCTCATGTCAAAGCTGGACGGGACAGCCCAGTAGGAGGCATTCTTCTTTAAGTCCACACCCTTTCTTCCTTCCTCGGGATCCAAGCTGACTTCCCATGAACTACACTTTTCAAAGACAATAGGAAGGGTCTGCTCCATCCAGCTCTCCTGCCCAGTTCTGCCTCCTCTAATCTCCATGACAACAGATAGAGAGCTACCAGGCTTAGGACTGGCCTAGTGGTGTTTCTTCCAAATGTGCTGTCTCTGAAGAAGGCATGGCAAAGCAGTTATGGGAGCACAATTCAGCGCAGTCCAGAGAGACTCTAGGCTCGCTCTGTCAGGGGCATGCATCACACAGTACTTTACATGTGTTGACAAAGAGGTATTAGGAAGACACATAAGAGCATCAGAACCTTTTTGACTAATTCAACCAGTTTATTGGTTTATCAAAGAGTCAACAGCACATCTGTGAACATGTGACTTTTACACTTGTCCTGTTCAGGTCGTCCTTCAGCACCTTGGACTGGACAGATCATTGTCACCGAAGAGGAACCCACAGGTAAAGTCTTTAACCTCTCAAGACGACACTGTTTTGCTGTGTGATTTAGGTTTGTTTGTAAAAATATATTATTGTCCGTGAAGCTTTTGAAAGAACATTCTGAGAAGGATAGATGAGGCGTGGGGTGGTGGCGCTGAGGGCCGAGCCCAGGGCCATAGACAGGTTAAGGACATCCTTCACCCTTTGAGCCGAACTTCCAGGCCCCCAAAGGATCATGTTTCATTTTAAAAGACATATTGTGGGGCAGTGGTCATGTGATGAACTGCGCACGTGTCAGTGTTCAATTTGATAAGCCTTATGTGTGTGCACATGTGAAGTCATTGCTGTCATCAAGACAGCAAACATGCCTGCCACTTCTACCCTATCATGTAGATGTAGCTATCAGTTAATCCCAACGTACCCATGCCCTGCTAAAGGTTTCTGTAAGCCGTATGTGTTTGAGAAGATCTGTGGATGTCACTTCTCTAGGGTAAATACTTAGGAGAGGGATTGGTGGGCCGTGTGGCAGGTACATGCTTTATTTTCAAAAAATTGCTGTTTACCAAGATGATTGTTCTACTTTGCACTCTTACCCGCACCGTATGAGAACCCTTTGAGTAACTTTGAGTTCTTCCATTTGTGAAAAAGCATGTACACTTCATTTAGCTAACCAACTTAGTAATTTCTGCTTAGGAGTCCTGCATGGTTTTTTTTTGTCAGATTTAATCTTTATTTTATATCTCTGATATTTTAAATTACAATGTTTTGCATCTTAATTCTAAGTGAGCAAATAGAAATACAACTATAATATATATACATATATTGTTGACCTTACGTCCTACTACCTTGTTAATTTGTTAACTTTCAGAACAGCTTGGCTATTTTAAATTTTAAGATCCTTGGGGTTTTAATATAAGACTGTGGGATAGGAACAGCAAGGAGAAGCCATGAGATCAAATCAGGGGAGGAGAGTACACGTAGACTTTTATTACAGATTTAATGTTACTGTGGAGATCGTGTGTGTGTGTGTGTCCCTGTGTCTGTCTGTCTGTCTGTCTGTCTGTCTGTCTGTGTATGGGTGTCCATGTGTGGTGTGTGTGTGGGTGTGTTTGTGTGTGTGAGAACACACACACATGCATGTGCACACATTTGTGTGGTTCATGGCTGTATGCATATGCATAGGTACACATACATGCACAGGCATGTGGAGGGTTGATAGAGAGTATCTTTCTTGAATGTTCTCTACCTAATGAGGCAGGGTCTCATGGACTGAGAGTTCATGGGTTCCAACTAGTGCAGCTAGCAAGCTTGCCCTGGAGACTCTGGGTTTCTATATCCCAGGCACTGGGACAGCAGTCAGACACCATGCCTGCCTGGCTCTTCTATGGACTCTGAGGCTTAGCAGGAAGTGTCTTTACCTGCTGAGCCATCTCACTGGCCCTTGTGCAATTATTTGACATGATTGGATTTCAATCTATCATCATATGTTTATTGATTACACCAGTTTTCTTTTTCCTGTTTTTTCTTTGGACTTGAACATGTTTTAACTATTCTCTCTCATCTGCATTAGGTCGTTCTTTATTTTAGGTTTTAACATTTGACATTTATGATATGCTTATTTTCTCAGCCCACCTTTTCCACTCCCTGGTGCCATTATTGTCACACACTGTACTTGTGTAAAGATTATAAAATTTAATATCATATTATACTGACTTCCGGTAGTCATCTATCCTTCAGAGAGATGTTAAAAGTTAGAAAAGAGTTTTCTTTTTTAAAAAACATGATTTTAAAGATTTATTCATGTTTGTTTTATGTGTCTGAGTCTTTTGCCTGTTGCATGTAAATGCATTCTTTGTGTGCCTCGTACCCAGGGACAGAGAGGGCATTGCATCCTCCACAACTGAAGTCAGACATGGTGGAGAGCCATCCTGTGGGTGCTGAGAACCAAACCCTGGTCCTCTAAAAGAGCAGCTGGTGTTCTTAACCAAGGAGCCATCTCTTCAACCCCCAAACTGTGGAGGAGCCGTCTCTCCAGTCTCTGTAGAACGTTTCTATATTTACTCACCTTTTAATATTTTCCTTCTTCTTCCTTTCCTTCATTTCATACAAGATCTCACAAGCATGTGCAACCATGCCCTTCACTTTTTTTTTTCCTTTTCATCGAACAGATTCCAGAGTTCTATCTGTCCAGATTTTCTTTCATCAGGAAGCACATCCTTTAACGTAGCTCGGATTTTCCGGTTATCAGTTGACTTACCTTTGTTTGTCTGAAAAGGTCTCTGTTTAACATTTGCTCTTTAATATATCTTAGATGAATATAGAGTTCCAGTGCTGTGGGGAGCCAGGTCAGCTGTCAAGTGCCGTGGGGAGCGATTGTGTCCCTTGAGCACATGGAGGTTTTACAGCTCTTTAAAAACATCGCATGCACCAGACAACAAGCTTAAAAAAAATGATCCCAGAGCACCAGAAGCGGCCAGAGCAAAGTTGAACGAAAGCTAAAAAGTAATGAAAGTGGCAGCTTAGGGAAGCAGAAGAGCTGGTGAGGACAGCTGGTGTCAAACTGTTGCTCAGAGCATGCCCTACACAGCAAGAATCCCTCTGAGCACAACACACTGAAACCAGTCCCCAGAAGAAGTTTCTAGAACATATACCATTTCGTGACGCTCCAACTCAGAAGCAATAAATCTTGAAGGAAGAAACAAGTCATTGCACATTTTAAGTTTAAACTTAAAACTCTGGCAAAAGTCCTAGGAATGTAGGTATTTTTTTTCTTGAGTTGGTTTGTTGAAGATGAATGAATCCCGGAACAACTTCATAAACGTAATTTCCCATGAAGCTGTAGAGTGTGGTGTGACATTAACAGCCTTGGGGGGTGACAGGACATCCTTACTGAAAATCAACCCTTAGTCAATGGCACCAATACTTAGGAAGGTGTAACAAAGTCACTCTTCTTTCCTAGTGGTGCATATTTCGTCATAACAAAGCCATTCATAAAAGGCTTTGTCTGGGCGAGTTGGTGAGTTTTCATCCCACGGGAAACACAAGAACTTGATATAAATTACTGGATTAAATTGATGTTTAAGCACTCAAATATTAAATTGGTCAGAAAGAAACAGTTTCTGACAGCCCTCCACAGAAGGTAATTATGTTCCCAGAACACAGTAGAGATTTCTGTAGCTAACAAATAACCATGGAGTTTCTTTTCAGTAACAAGGTATCTCTCTGTTTTCTTAGTAAGACATTTTACTTCACAGATGGATGAACCAAATATCAAAATGACCTGGAGTCACTATAGAAATCCTAGTTCTTTTTAAGGCAATTGCTGCCCTCCCTGAGACCTATATTTATATAACAACTAGATTATTTTTAGGAAATATGAAATACATGGCTACATTTGACTAATTTTAATCAATAAAACTTCAATAAATTCTTCTGCACATCTCATCCCCAACACCCATACACACACACACACACACACACACACACACACACACACACCACACACACACACACACACACAGAGAGAGAGAGAGAGAGAGAGAGAGAGAGAGAGAGAGAGCTTAGCTCACTGTGCTGTAGATCTGGAGTGTAACAGCAACTGTTGTCATGATTTTTGTTCCTGAGTATGTAGTACATCTTTTTTCTCTGCCTGCCTGCTTCGCAGATATTGTCTCTATCGCTGGTTTTAGAATTTTGAAAACAGTGTACATCACTTAGTGTCATTTTCTTCCTGTGTGTTGTGCTTAGGCTGAACACACTTCTCAAGCCTGTGGGTTCACTATTGGGTTTTTTTTTTTTTTTTTTTTTACATATTTTTGATGTATCCCCTTCTCCCTCCACTGCTTTAGGAACTTCACTAAAGACCATCTGAAATGGTTTCCTAGCTCACTGGTGCTATATGTCTTCTCAGCCTTCATCCTCTTGAACAAGTCGGATACTTATAACCATGGTCTACATTTGAACCTTTCCATGTCCTTGTCCACTAATCTTTGCTTAGCCACTCAGAGATGATGCTCGTTCTGGGACCTGTGGCACCTCTGGGTTTGTCACTAATAATTAATCCCACCGCCCTCCGTATAGACTATTATTTTCTTGCTTTTGTGCATACTTGTTTTTTTTTTTCAATTAGATACCAGATATTTTGAACTTATGTTGCTTGATGCTGGATATCTGTATGTTTCTAGAAATGCCTTTGAGCACTGTTTTGAGGAAACAGATCTTTTCAAGGGGCAGGGAATTCAGCTGTTGGGGAGGGAAGGAGGGAAGAAGAGGAAGGGAGGAAAGACGTTTTCCAAAGATGCTGTAGCTGTGATGTAAATCCAGAGAACACCATGTGGCTCCCACACTTCTGACTTTGACCTTGACCAACCCCACTGTCTCATGGCCCACTCTAGACTTGAGTTTACACTTTGTGTGCTTTGGAACACAAGCACACGCTGCCTTGCATGGCTCAACTTCGCTTTTCACCAACTCAGCTATAAATCATTTAGAGACAAGTCCATTCCCAGGTCCCTTCGGTCTGTCTGTATGCTAGATGCACAGTGTCGTCTGGATAACCAAATGAATGAATGACTTTGTTTTCTACAGAAAAGCTTAGAGACAAGGTTTCTTCACACAGTGGAGCCAGTGAGAGAGAAGTGTTTGTGGTCCTTCACATGTCCCCGGCTCCCCTGAATATGTGTGGCTCACCTTACCTCGTTGTTTTTCAGAGGGTGTCATTCCTGGGCCCCCCACAGACCTCTCTGTCACTGAGGCCACCCGGAGCTATGTGGTGCTGAGCTGGAAACCCCCTGGGCAGCGAGGCCATGAGGGCATTATGTACTTTGTAGAAAAGGTAAGACTCTATAAGCCATGCTACCTCCTAATGGTCTTCTTTTCTTAAGCCATGCTCATTTCTAATGACAGGGAAGTGAAGGAGACAGCACTAGGAATAACCTAAGTTGTTTAAACCCTTACAGATTATGAATGGTCTCGGTTGAAAATGTATATGCCCCACGGATCTTTATCACAGCACCCTGAGATTTGCTTGTGTCCCTGAAACTACAGATTGCCTGCATGGCGGCCTTTTTCTAGAGCAGGCACTCACTCTAGTGTTGGCTGTTTGTCTACTGGTTCTTGTGTCGTGGTGAGGGTCAGGTGACATGATGAGGGTAGATGGTAAGAGAACAGAGACACCGCTGTACTACTTTAGACAGTAGGGAGAGGTGAGGACAGAGAACCTTCGTGCACCGAGCGTTAGCGCACCTCTGTGTGAAGCAATCCCTTCACGAAAAGTTGAGTGGGCAACAGGAAAAACAAAACAAAAACAATCTGAGATGCCAGTTCTTTCTCGCAAACGTCTTACAATCACGCTAGGGATCAGAACACCGGAGGGCAGCACGCAATGAAGCAGATAGGTGAGGAGGATGAGAGCCGAGCCGATCGATCTGGTGCCAGATCCAAGGAGCTCTGATGAGTAGGTGGTACAGGGGCAGAGGCGGGCCGGGACATTACTGAGGGCAGCAGCCAGCACTAAATGCATGAGGATCGTCACATAAAGAGCACAGGAGTCCTTCATGAGAGCATGGCTCCCGGAAAGGATACATACGAAGAATTTAACACGAAGCTCCGAGTCCATTGTTGGTGAAGTGTTGTTTGGAGCATAGGGGCTGTAGAGCACTTGCCCGGCATTGTGATACCTCTGTTTCAGTCCCGTCTGCCACAAAAATGCGGTTAGGATCTAACTGAGAAAAATTTTGTTTTCGTTTTGTTTGATTTTTTTTTGACATGTAATCACATTTATGCATTTATTCAGAGTAAAGCACTTTTGTCAACCCCAAAAATGAGGCTAGTGTTTATGATTTAAAATTTTATCTTTTTAAAATTACATAAAAAGGAGTTCCTCCCACCCACACACCCACACAAACCTGGAACTCAGTTTTCCTGTTTTATCTGGATTGCTACTCTGATCATTCGATTTCAGAAGAGTTAGGTCACCTTCCCCTGCAGTTACCTTGAGAGGGTCCGTGTCTCAGGACTTGGAGGCACCTGCAAATGAGGTGGCGATACAAAAGCTATACAGACACCATGTGTTTTACAGTGCTGGGTTGAAGCTTGGGTCCAAACACACCAGGCTACTCCTCTGCCTCACTTCCCCCTGTGATCTTATCTCTGCCTCCTGAGTACTGTGATTACATGAGGCCTGGCCAACATACAAACTTAAATATATATAAGGATATATATATATACACATATACACATATATATACACACATATATATGTGTGTATGTATATATATGTATATACATATATATACATACACACACACACACACACACACACACACACACACACACACATATATATATATATATATATATATGACATTTTCATATCCTTCTCCCCTCCCTTTCTTCTCCCACCTACCCTCCTCTTTCTCTGTCCTGTTGTCTTGTTTTTAGAGGTTTTGTTGCTATTGTTGTTATTTGGGTTTTTGGGTAACCCAATGGGTTTTCACCAGGGTTTCTTACAGGAGAATGGTTCAAGGATTGTTTGTAAGAGCATAGGTGCCTTACCTGTGGCTATTCAACTGAAGAAAATGTCACCCCTTCACTACCAACCAACAAATAAGTATCCATGGGATTCTGCCTACTCCATGATACAGTGTTAACCAGCCTAATTATGTAGGAATCTTTCAATATGCAAATTTTAAATATATGTTTTATATATGTATATAATGTATACATACACACATATACACGCACACACATACATATATATTTATGTGTGTGTTTGCCCATGGCAGGAATGTGCCTGATGTTAAACTATAGAAGTTGGTTTCCTCCTTCCTCCATGTGGGTCTCAGGATTAAACTTTGACAGGTAGGTTAGACAGGTAGTGGCCTTTATCTACACTGGGCCATCTCACTAGTGAAATATGTAAACATCTTAATAGCCTTTTATTTTCTTCAAATTGGTGGCTCTTACGAATCACACCAGAGTAACGAAGCTCAAGGCCTGTGGCTTTTCCTGATTATTAATTACTTTTCTTGCAGTGAACTTTCCTGAGGACCCTGAGTTAGGATGTCTCCCTTCTCATCTCCAGCAAATTGCTAACTATAAACTCTTGATGCTTTCCTGTGTGACATAGGCATCTTCCAAGAGTCCAGTTTTATGAAACCTAAAAGTATACTTATAGTTTCATATTTTATAAATGTTATCCCCAAATAGAATATAACTTGAGTGGTATCCTAGGCATTCTTTCTACTTTAGAAGCAATGATAGAGTAATAGCTAAATGTATCCTTCCTGGTATGTTTCACACACACCCACGCTCCCTGCATTTCTTTGACACGCTCCACAGGAAGAGGCTCTGAATTAACCCTGGGACTGTAATTACCATTTTGCTGAAACAATGACGCATAACAACCCACCCTGAGACATGGTCTTCACATGAGTCAGCACTGGCTTCTGTTGACCTTTTCCTCTGGTCACATCAATCTGAAATTTTCCATGAAAGTCTGTAACTTTCCCAGCTCAAAATACATATCATCTGTTATTAAACAATTAAATACAGTTTTTTTAAACCAGAATGCTCAGTTGGATGGAATAGATGAAAATATTTAAGAGTACAGCACCGCATGGAAAAGCTGCAGAGAGGGTACCTCACTCTTAGAGCATCCGGGATGCTGGAGGAGTTAGGGCACAGACCTAGGATGTGTAGAGTCAGGATGTGCAGAGACCTAGGGTGTGCAGAGACCTAGGAAGCATTTACAGAATTTTCTAAATGTCAAGCCATTCTGCTCTAAGTCTAGTTATTTCTGATGAAGCGTTTATGAGGCGTTGGCCTTTGTGCAGGTTTACTTACTGGTCACCTGACATGTTTTTCCCCAACTTAGAATATTCATATAGCCTAGGCTATCTCCTAGGCTATCCTCTGCTTACACTTGATGAAATTTTCACCAGGGATTTGTATGCATGTGAACTATGTGCTAGCCTGTCATGTTACAGGCTCATAGTCAAACATTGAAGCTATGCCTGTGATTCCTAAGTTGAAACTGAGGGCCTCAGTAGTGAGAGAACTAGGTGAATCAAGGTCTTCCTTTAAACTACCATATCCCACTGTATTCTTTCCAGCCTCAAACTTTCCCTCAGGTATCTCATGTCTGGGGTGTTTTCTTTCATCTGATTATGTCAGCACAGAACAATGTCACTCGCTCACACTGCTTCTATCTTTAGGAATGAAAGTAAGTGGTGTGTGCTAGAGGCCACAGCAGGAAGAGAACTTGTTAGTTAACCTTCGTAACTCTTAAGATCGACCCTGTGAGGGTCGTGGTGCCTATTTTATAAATAAGGAAATGGAGTCATTTTTTTTAACCTGTAGCAAACTCAGGCAAGAACAACAGAGTGCTTTTCCTGACCATGAGCAGAGTTGGGAATAGGTTGGAGAAGGTCTTTGACTTGTCTTCAGACTGTGCCCTGTCCTGTTGGATTTGTTGTCTGACGGTGCTATGTCCCATCAACGAATAAACTCACATCTTTATTCAAGGGGTCCCAAGTCACTGAAGGAATAGAATTTATTCATTCATTGCTTAGTTTTTCATTTTTTTGAGACGGAGTCTGCTCCGAGTCTCAGCTGGCCTGGAAGTCACTGTAGCTCAGTATGTCTTCACACTCATGGCTTTCCTCCTGCCTCAGCCTCCCGAGGGCTGAGGTAACACTGTGTGCTGCTACACCTTTGAATCTCTTTAAATTTGTGGGTTTTTTTTAAAGCATTTTATGACTTATTCTAAAATTCTGGCACAGTTTCACAAAGGAGCATCTTGGGATTTCTATAACCTTACACATTTGTTCATTCATTCAGAGAAGAAACTCTGAGTACCCTTCTAGGCTGAGGTGAGCAAGGAAGTCCCCTGAGCTGGTGGAATGCACCCTCTGGTAGAGGAGACAATAAATAAATACATTTCTACTAGTGACAACTGTTTTGATCACTAAATACAAAAGGGCAAGATGGCAAGATAAGGCCCTGAATACTTCCAAACTGGTGAATGGAGGTGATCTAAACCAGGTTTCTGGAGAGGTGGCAGCTAAGTGCAGGCTGGAAGCAATGTTCCACAAATTTAAAGAATTGAAGTCAGTTTAATGAATCCACCAACCCTATCCTTGAAGTAAAGACTTCTATAGATGGATAGCTTGTTTATATTCAAATAAGCAAAGTGTTAAAATAGTTTATCAAACACTCAAAAGCTGCATTTGATGTAGCGTCCCGTGGCCTTCGGATGTCCCTTCTTCCACACCTCTTCTCCAGACCAGCTCTAGAAAACAGGGTGGTTTGTCGGCAGGTGAATAAGCACGGGCCCTCTGCATGCTGCTGGGGCTTCCAGTGATGTCATTGTCCCTGTTGCAGTGTGACATGGGAACGGAAAACTGGCAGCGTGTCAACACAGAACTCCCAGTGAAGTCTCCTCGCTTTGCTCTGTTTGACCTGGTGGAGGGGAAATCTTACCGCTTCCGTGTCCGCTGCTCAAATTCAGCAGGAGTTGGTGAACCCTCCGAAACAACTGAAGTGACCGTCGTAGGGGACAAACTTGGTAAGTGTAGGGTCAAACCAGGCAACTATGACCTTGTGGGTCAAGAAAAAATTCCAAAGCAAGAATATAGTAGTGTGGCTTTGCTCCATGCAAAGCAAACATCACAGGTTTCAACAGTGCATACAGTTTTCAGTCTCCATAGACATTTCGTTTACTAATATGCTTCCTAGATAGCATTTCTTTAGCACAATTCATTATAAATCAGAGCAGCTATATGTTTTACATAATTGTGCTAAACATTTACGCATGTGTGTTTCCACATGTGATGGAAATGAAATATATTAAATGACCGTGAGTTTGATCACCATTTTCTTCTTTACGCAGATATCCCCAAAGCCCCTGGGAAAATCATCCCAAGTAGAAATACAGATACCTCGGTGGTGGTTTCTTGGGAGGAATCCAAAGATGCCAAAGAACTGGTTGGGTACTATATCGAGTGCAGTGTTGTTGGCTCTGGCAAGTGGGAGCCCTGCAACAACAACCCGGTGAAGGGCTCACGGTAATGTGTGTTTGTGTGTGTGTCCATGTACGTGTGTACACTTGCACATGTGTGTGTTCATGTGTGCATGTGTGTTCCAGGACCACCGAAACTACATGTAGTACACATATCCAGTGGACGAATAAACATACCACACACACACATACACACACACACTCTCACACACACACACCACACACACCACACACACACACACATACCACACACACACACACACACACACACACACACACACACACACACACACAGTTACAGTGATGACTAAGCAGTCAAAGCATATCCTGGTCCTGCAGAGGCCTTCAGTTTAGTTCCTAGCACACATTGGGAGATTCACAACCCTTGTAAATCAGCTCCAGGGGATCTGAGAGTCTCTTCTGATCTCTATGAGTGTCTTCATATACAGGCACACACCCAAACATATAGATATAATGTAAAAACAATTAAGAAGACATATACACATTTAGTTTAACTAGTCAAATGAATTTAAAGGTGAGCATGGCTAGAGTAATGTATTTGGGAAAAAGGACTTATGTCAAACACTTCAAAGAAACATAAAATACCACCTAAAAGCTTATTTTATGGTTCTTTGCTATTTCTTTTGCTTATTTTTTCCATTAATATTCGGTGGTCTTTCATATACAAAGTAAATTAGACTCTAAGGACATAACATACTTTAGTAAATGTGTATACCTTGGTATTTTAAAAGAACAGAGAACAGACTATCAGCACTTTACAAATTCTGAACATCAACATGGTTAAACCCAGGACAAAACAGACAGAAAGTCCCATAGAAACAAGGACATTTGGATAGTTTGCCGCCTCTTTGTATCTGTTTTCAGTGTGAGGAAAGTTTTTTCCCCTTGCTTTTAATTATTTACTCAGCCAGTCAAGCCTGCTTTAGTTTAGGTCCAATCTGAGAAGCATCCCTAGAAAGTATCTGATGGGCTTGTTGGGTAGCTTCTAGATGGCCCTTTCCCAAGGCCACCAACTTCCAGAGCAGGAGAGGAAGCAGGAACCAAGAGGCTGGAGACCACAGGTTAAAGGGAGAGGGCAGAATGTTTCATGTGACATTTATTTTTTAGGATGAAATGTCCGTGTGTCTCATCTCTATCCTGGGGCATTTAGAAGCCCTGGCCAGCATCTACCTTTAACAACAAAATCAGGAGCCAGTGAAAGGCAGACACTGTGTTATTAATCTTCATATCTATAAGTAGTCCAATACCGTGACCCCTGAAATGCTCAATAAATATTCATCAAACCAGCTTGACCCTACCTAGACTGAAAGATACCGCTTGCTTCCCTTATTAAACATTTGAACGGCAAGTGGTCATAGTGTCATTAGCATAACTGTTATTTCCTTTGGGTTACAGTCTGAAGGGCTGATTTTCATGTTACAGTGATCCATGGAATGCTACTTATAGCTATAGCATCTGTTGAGAAGTAGGGTGGTTTTTAAATGTGAAGCTACCACGGATCCATACCTTACTGTTGGAGCTTTGTATCTAAACGGTGGTTCTGGAGCCAGATTCCAGTGCAATTTCTCAAGTGATGATTCCTTCCCTGGAATAAAGGAAGTAGCGCTTAGGTTTACTGTGATAGGATTTACCCGTACCTTACATTTTAAGTATATACCTGACGTAGCCACCCATAATGTTGTCAACAGACCTGTTATTTATTAAGTACCTCATTGGTGCTAGATCCACCAATGATAATTTAAATTCTATCTAGTTTATCATTATACAGAATTAATATGTGGTACTCTTATTGTTTTCCTGTTGAACATTTTCTGATGAACATTCAGGGGAAGCCAGGATCGATCTCTGTCTCTGTCTCTCCCTGTCTCTCTCTATCTCTGTCTCTCTCCGTCTTTCTTTCTCTCTCTCTTTCTCTCTCTGACAGCATGAGTTTTATAAATTGCCCACATGGCCTTCTTATCTAAGGTGTATATATTCCTGGAAGCTCTCAGTGTCTTTTTCCTCTATTTGAAAAATGAGTCTTCTCAGAACGGCCCAGGCTGTCCAGATCATTCATTTAAGCTGGCAGTCGCTTCCCCTAATGTTCCTCCCAGGAAAGGCTCTGAAAGCTTGCTTTCATCTTTAGATTTACTTGCCACGGACTGACGACTGGTCAGAGCTATGTTTTCCGGGTCAGAGCGGTGAACGCAGCAGGACTTAGTGAATATTCCCAGGATTCAGAAGCTATTGAAGTGAAAGCTGCTATCGGTGAGTTCCTTTTATGTAATCGGCTCAAGGAAAATACTGGACTTTTCTAACTTTCCATCATTTCCATAAGTGGTTTAAAGTTTCTAATTTCACTCCGTGATTCCATCATTAAACGGTCATTTTCTCTGACTCCAGCTGACACTAACCTGACGTTTTACAGGTCTCCATCACTTACCAGTGTCTGTATCCATAGCATTTCCATCTCCACATTCCAGTCTCCTCAGACATTCCCCAGTGTACGATCCTCCATGTTAACTTCATGTCCATCCTGGGACCTGGCAGGCCACCCCGCTCCCATGAAGTGGTACCTCACCGTAACTTGTATCATATTGCATCTAAAAGCCATTTCATCTGCAGCAGAGCCTGGCTTCTTCCTAACAGCCTATTACCATGCCGCTGAAATTCATGCGAGACCCATGTGGTTACTTAAGCACCTACTTCATCTGTTTGCAAACTAACCAACAGAGTAACATCACTAAAAGGTAATTATATGTACACATGTGTTGTACCTCCCAATCTTGGATAGAGCTAGCTCAGGAAAACAGAAATAAAATGTGCAATATGCTAACATATTAATGGAAATATTTGATTGGGTATGGGTCTCAGTAATAGAGCGCATAGTTATGGTGTGTAAAGCCCCAGTATCACTGAAAAAAAGATTGAGTGGGTGTGATGGTGCACACCTATAATCCCAACACCGGGAGTTATGAACTCAAGGACCTGGGCTATAAAGCAAGAAGCTGTCTCAAAATCTAGAGCAACAGAACTACAACAACCAGATTTTATGGCGTTCCCCTTTGGCCTTATTGTAAGGGGTACAGTAGCAGACATGTTGTTTTTTATGGGTTGGGAGGTGCAACATTACTGTTGCACTAACAGTCCTGATTTATATAACTGTTAGACAGTTAGTGTCTTTAATTTTGTGTCTGTGCACTTTGTGGTCCTTTCTCTAGACTGTTGAATATTAGAGCATCTATCTCCCAAGAGATGTCTGAGGTTGCTTTTTTCCTGTATACACTAAAACCCTTTGGGTTCTTCAAATAGAAATGGTTCCCGTTCTGTCTGCGGTTTGTTTCTGTTCTTGTTTCTTCTTCTTCTTCTTCCAAACTACGGGGAAGTTGAAATGTTCCCTGGTGCAAATTGTTAAGCCAAGATCGATTTTCGCTCTGCTTGCAGTCCTAAATGTCCATGTTTGTTTTGCTTCAAGAGTAACGTGTACAGGGTCTGGCTCATGTCGTTTCTGTTGTTGTCTGGTGACTGTAGGGGGAGGAGTGTCTCCAGATGTGTGGCCTCGACTGAGTGAGACGCCTGGTGGACTAACAGACTCCAGGGGGGGCATGAATGGAGCCTCCCCTCCAACCTCTCAGAAAGATGCTTTGCTCAGTAGCAACCCTAATAAACCTTCACCACCCAGTAGCCCTTCCAACCGGGGCCAGGAAGAAGTAAGTAAAGTAAGTGAATCAGTTCAGGAGGAGCTCAGCCCACCATTCCAGGAGGTAGCTCCCGAGGAGCAAAGTAAATCTGAGCCCCCGGAAAAGAAGAAGGATGCAGTAGGTGAGAACTGCCAAGTCCAGCTCTTCATCCATCCGTCTCCATCACTCCCCTCACCTCTCATTGTCCGATCACATGCTTCCTCTGTGTTCACGCCTCATGTTGCTTCTGAATTTTATGTTTCTACCAGCCATTCAACATGCTTTGATCTGATACACTATCAGAGTCACCTTGTGGGGTTGGCGTTTTTGCCTTATTTCTTAGGCTTAGCAATGACAAAAATGTTTACAGGACCCTTTTGGATGAAGGGGAGTTAGTTGGGAAGATACTCTACACCCTAGACATGAGGATAGGAAGGACTTGACGAACAACCAGGTTGTGTGCATGTTCACGCTCAGGAAGTGCACAGGAAAATATGTCATGAGGAAGAGACAGTGTACCGAGGTCAGAGTTACTAGTTTCCATTGTTCAACCTCAGGCTTTTAAGTGACTCTTCATATTTCATTCATATCACTAGTTCTCAGGAGATGTGAAAATCTCGGTATGGTATTATAGTCATGAAGGGCTACATCCCATAATATTCCTTCTCAGGAGGGACTCATGGGAGATTACTTGTTAGAAAGCTAATTGTGAGCTGGGTGGGTGCTTTGGGTTTGTGTGTTCTAGGAGACAATATATCATATAAAAACACTGATAAATTTTGAGTGTCTCCTGTCCATTCCCCATCTCTACCTCACCTCAGCCTTCGTAACTCCTCTACTTTCTTGTTTTTAACTCTAATTTATGTCAGTAAACAAGAATAAGTGAGATAGTCTTCATAAGTGCTCTGAAACAGGATACACACACACACACACAACACACACACACACACACTGATTTCAGTCCAACAGTCTTCTTTGTTCCCAAAAGTTGCTTTGAATAGGAATGAGATAATTTATGTAACTTTTATAATTCAAACAAATACCTGAAGGCTTTCTGCTGTGCCCGAATATCTAGAAGGACTTCTTGCCATCACTACACCCATCTTTCCTCATTGAAAACTATCACTTCAGTGGCCAGATATAAAGGAGACCAGCAAAGCCATGTAAATATACAAGAAGTTTTGAAATATCCTTCAGACTTTTTTTCTAGCCAGGCACCAGCAAATGCAGGGAAAGCTACCTAGCCTTATTATGTGCTATATACCAGGAATTTAAAATCGCAGGAGTTAAAAATACTATGATAAACATGTATCTACCAAGAGAAAGACATATGGCAAATGGTGCCTTGTACTGTAAACATTTTCTTTTTAAGGTGTATATGACAAGGGCTCCAGGTATTTTCCCGGCTAGAGTGTATCTATCAGGACGAGTATATGTGAATACAAACCATTTGGAACTGTGTGGAGACAATAATAATGAAACAAACTGAGAAAGAAACCAAGATATGTACACATGCTGTTGTCATCAGAGGCCAATAAAAACAAACCTCAAAACAACAAAGGTGTAGATTCCTGGCAGGAATGTTTTCTCTTATGGGGAGAAGATCACTTTTTATTATTTTGCCAGATAGATTTTCTAAAATCTTAGTTTGATGATTTCAGTGCACTTTCTCAGTGTCTGTTTTTTTTTTCTCGTACGGCAAGCCGGGTGCCAAGTTTCAGATTCACCTCACATTTTATTGCATCCTATGTCTAGCACCCTCTTACGTGGTGCCAGGCGGAGATAGTGAATGTGTTCAGACTCAGAAATGCATCTCTCTTACCTATGATCTACTCGTCCTGTGACAGCGGTGCCATCTCCACCCTATGACATCACTTGTCTTGAAAGTTTTCGGGACTCAATGGTTCTTGGATGGAAGCAGCCAGATACGACCGGAGGGGCAGAGATTACAGGCTATTATGTGAACTATCGTGAGGTGGTTGGTGGGGTACCAGGAAAATGGAGGGAAGCCAACATCAAGGCCGTCAGCGATGCAGCGTACAAGGTAAGCCAACACGACTCTGTGGTGTGACACATCCTGTGGATGGCTAAATGCTTGTGTTGCACACCCAGGACCTGCTAAGGATTTGTGTCATTTTTCCAGAGTTCATTGTCAACAGTGGTGTGACTCTGTGAAAAACATCCCTTGGTAGATAAGATCAGTGTGGCTAGCCACGCAGGACTTACATTTTCTGATTCATACATGTGAGTGTAATTGTTAAAAAAATATTTACTACAAAATGTGCGTTTATTGTGAAAACTATCATTTTCTTTTAAAACCTGTAAAATATCTGTAACTATATGTCACTAACTTCAGACATTGCTAGATCTAATATCTCTGGTTTGTTCGTTTGTTTTTAATTTTCACTGTTAAAATCATGATGACATGACCAGCTTACTTGACCTTCCTCCGAGTGGGGTGTTCCGTATAATAGTGGCTCTTATGCTCAGAAAGGACACGTGTCAGGGAGTGGGGGTGGGGTGGGACATCACTGCTCTGCCAATCACCGGTCCTCAGACTCTTTATGTTGGCTCAGCTGTTGACCATTCTTAGAGTACCACCTGCCAGGTCCAGCTGTCAAGTCCCAGCACTCATACACACACACACACACACACACACACACACACACACACACACACACAGAGTCCAGTCAAGGTCAGGCCAGGCCAGGAAATGCCCTACATTGAAATCAGTACCACACCATTTCTACTTAACATTTGAAGTCTATGACGTATCAAACACTGGCTAGGAATGCTAACACAAAACTCTTGTTTTTGTTTTCTGTCACAGGTTCTCATTAGGTGGCCCAGACTGACCTCGAACTTACTGCCTCATCCCCCAAAGCACAAATATTACAGGCATGCACCACCACACCCAGCTATGCAGTTGTACCTTTAAGATTCTCCATGTGGCTGTGTACGGCTTTTCATTACATATTATAGTCCACTAAACAACTATACCACAATATGCCCTCCATTCCCTTACTGATTCCTGGGCAGGCCATCTTATAGATTTTTGTTGTTGTTGCGGGATATTTGATCACACTGTGAACCCTGAGATTGTGTCATTTACTGGAAAAGTATGTTTCTAATTGTGGTGTGGCTCAGCCCTTAGTACACGCCTTTAGTCCTAAACAATGAAGGTAAAGTTAGTTTGTAGAAGGAAGCTCCCGTGTTTGAAAGTGATGTCTAATCGAGAAGCAGACAAAGTGATAAATCAGAGAAAGATTTGACAGACTAGGATATGCTCAACTCCTACAGAACAGACAGGAAAGAGAAGCTATTTAAGAGAACACAGAGAGGAAGGAGGCAGCTTCACCAGGATAGTGATAGAGAGAAGGTTGCAGAGAGAAGCTAGTGAAGCTTCCAGGTGAAGACAGGAGCCAGTGAATGAGAAGGAACCAGATTAGAACAGATTGCCAGAGTTAGTTTAAGACCAAG
>NW_021604590.1:2124063-2126094 GCF_004785775.1 Grammomys surdaster | reverse complement strand
GAGAGGGAGGGGGAGAGGGAGAGAGGGCACCAGATTGAATCAGTCAGTTTCGAGAAAAGTTTGAGTCAGAACAGCTGAGTTGAATCAACCAGCCAGAGATCAGAAAGAACTAGGAAGGGGTGAGCTTATTCAGCAGTAAGTCTCAGAGGCTCAAACCTTCTAGGCCTACATTAGATTGTGCAGAGCCTAGAAGATTCTAGGAATAAGCCTAGGTTAGCAGACTGAGGCAGTAAGCCTCAGAGATGACAATTATCCAGAATAAAAGTTATGGTTGCAGTTTTTAGCCACATCAAGCAATATAGCCATGATGTTACACACGTATGCTAACACGCTAACACACATGGGGGCCAGTTTCTCGGCAACTAGAGTTGTAGAGTTAGGGCCTCTGTCAGTCCTCCCCTCTTCTGCACAGCTCTCTACTGCATCCTGAAATGTGTCAAATCCTTGGTCTGCATCTTGCCCACATTTAGCTATTCAAACATTTTCAGCTATGAGGATTTGAGTGTCAAATGAGTTCCAAGGTCTTTTCCTGTACACAGGCTCCATGTTCATACACTCTTCTCTAGTACGGCCATTCAAAGTCTTGCTCATTTTCCTCGTGGTTTTCCTCCCGTCGTGCAGCAACCTATGGTGCTGTAAACACAGTAAGTGAACGCGTGGCTCTTAGCAGAAAGGTCTCCGTTATGCCAGGGCCACAGAGCTTCTGCACTTGGTTATATCCGAGAAGCCTTGCAGACCCTCATATTTCAGCCGCTAACTCAGCTTTGAAGTTTGTATGTGCTGTGAGCTGAGGGTCAAAATTGATCTCCCTCTAACGGAGAGGACAGAGCCGTTGCAGAAGCACCTAGTGAGACTTCTCTCTTTCCCATGATTCCTCTTACTCATGTCTGCCCCGTGCTCTGTGTCCTCCGCATTGGTCAGCGCGTCCACCTCTGAATTAACAGTCCACTAGTCCAGTCATGACAGTTTCGTGGCAAGTGACCCTTCCCCCCATTTCCTTGTGTTTGAAGGGTCAGTCTGAGCTCTGAGCTCTTTGATATAAATTATAGAATTAGGTTTCTACTAAGTTCTGCCAAAAAACCAAGACCAAAGTATGAGGGAAAGTAATAAGTTAGACTAAAACCTGTTAGAATTCTGATGAAAGGTGTGTAGAATTTATCCGTATGTTGAGGAGTAATTGGCATATTAAATGCATTGATTCTTCCAGCCCTTGGGCATTAGTAATTTTCTCCACTGGATTTTGTTTTTGTGGGGTGGGGACATGCTTATGGAGGTCAAAGGACAATTCACATAAATACAAAAATACAAATAACATGCACTGATTTTTACATATGGCTGTTTAAGTTTTTGTTAATTTAAAAATGAATTTATAAGTTCTTTGGGGATCTCTTAGAAATAGTCTTGTTAGATTCGAATAATCCATTTACTTCTTCACATCCATACCTTACACTTTATGAGTCATCTTCCTGACTAACTTTCTACCCATGACCTCGAACAGGAATAGCACTGTTGTTATAGACAGGATCCTTTGGGGCTTCTTGGTGTGTGTGTGTTTGTTTGATTTTTTTGATATGAGGTCTTCCTATGTAACCCTGTGTACCCAGGCTGGCTTAGAACTTTGCAGCAATCCTCCTGCCTCACATCTGAGTACAGGGGTTATAGGCACACGCCACCACACAATCTCGTTTTTGTGTTTTGGTTTTGAAGTGCTAAGGCTGGAAGCCAGGGCCTCATGCGTGACTGATAAGCACGTTACCACTGGACCTCAGCACCGTCCTTGGTCTTTATCTCACAAGAAAAACATTCCAACATCAGTGTTACATTGTCTATAGTTACTCTGTAGCCAGCAGTACCAGAGAAAGGAGAGTTTTATTTTGGTCCTTGTTTGTTAAAAGTGAATTTGAATTATTTTTTTAAATTAGTCAAAGCGGTTACACACTATTTCTCCTTTAATTTTATTAGTCAACTAATTGAATAAAAACAACCTGCAGTCCTTTGGGGAAATATATATATATATATATATATATATAT
>NW_021604590.1:2099864-2123963 GCF_004785775.1 Grammomys surdaster | reverse complement strand
TATATATATATATATATATATATATATATATATACACACACATATACATATACTGGATTTTGTTGCTAATTGTCACCTAAGCTTCTTGCTGCGATGTTAATGAATAAGATTACCCTGAGAGTAGCTAGAATTTTATACCAATGAATGGTATGAACGGTAGTTCAGGAAGAGAAAGCTGCAGGATCATCTCACCAGAAAACCTGCTCATTTAAAATGTTGCTTTATATATATTTCGAGATGACATGATAACAGGAAGACTAAGTGAGTCTTTTGTGCTAATGGTAAGTTTGGCCTTAAAGGCAGTGTTTTCAGTTGTTGATGATAACGAACAGGTCTTTCTTTTAGTTGGTGTTTACATGGCGTGTAACTTTTTATCGTTTAATTTTCAATCTTTCTGTATCTTTATGCTTTTCATGTGTTTTAGAAATAGCGCCGAATTAAGTCATGTGGTGTGAGTGTACGCTCCTGGTACTGTAGAGGTGAAGGCAGGAGGACCAGAAATTCAAGGCCAGCCTGGGCTATCTGTAACTCTGCCTCAAAAAAAGAAAGAAAGAAGAAAAGAAAGAAAGAAAGAAAGAGAGAGAGAGAGAGAGAGGAAGGAAGGAAGGAAGGAAGGAAGGAAGGAAGGAAGGAAGGAAAAAAGATAGAAAGAAAGAAAAGAGAAGAAGGCATAGAATTATAGAATTACATTAGTCCCCTTGGCCGACAGCTTATATTTTATATTATTTAGGAATATTTAACATTATTACCAATTTTTAAAAGCTAATCACCATATTATTATGCACTCTCCACTTAGTCTTTCTGTCGAGTGTATTTTTCTTTTATGCATTGACTGCTTTTGAATAATTAAAACATTTGTGCACATTTATTAATTTTGTGTGTTCCCACCTATATGGAGATCAGAGGACAACTTGCAGGAGTCAGGTTCCCATCCTGTGGGTGCCGGGGATTGATGCCTGTGTGGGCGGCAGGCTCCGTGGCACCTGTGTGGGCATCAGGCTTGCAGCACCTGTGTGGGCGGCAGGCTCAGCTGCACCTGTGTGGGCGGCAGGCTCAGCTGCACCTGTGTGTGCGGCAGGCTCAGCTGCACTTGTGTGGGCGGCAGGCTCCGTGTCGTCTTTATGCATTGAGATATCACACTGGCCCTGAAAATATTTTAAGATATTTCCTCTTCTCCCACTTTACTATGAGAGACTTTACCTTGAGAGACATGTCCTGTGGTTTGGGGTTGATTTTTTTACGGGTGGCTGAACAAGTTTTGAATCTGGTATTATTTTCTTTGTTTTGCTCTCATCTTGGAAACATAAAACCTTATAATATTTTAGTCCACTTACCCCCTTTCTAGTTCATGTGCTACTGGTTATTATTGTGTGCTTAATATTACGAATTACTTGGGTCATTTGTTTATTTCTGTTTTGTTCTGTTGCTTTATTGCTGTGTTTTGGTTACACCATGTAGCCCCACAGACCTAGAACTTGTCATCTAGCCCAGGCGGGCCTCAGACTCAGAGACTCACCTATCTCTCCCTCCCAAGTGCTAAGATAAAAGTTTCACAACACCACAGCCGGCACAGTTACTGCTTCTTGAATTTTATTTTTATTTATGTGTATGTGTGTATACCTGCTTGTCAGCATATACACTGTGGGCATGCAGGTACCCTTAGAGGCCAAAAGAGGGCATCAGATTACCTGGAGCTGAAGTTACAGGCAGATGCTTTTTAGATTATAGCAGGGGTGTAACTATGAAAGGGTGTGACTTACAGGCTATAGCCTAGGATATATCCAATAGAAGAAGTAAATAAATTACGTGTTAAACACTAGATCACCGCAGGATGCTTTGTCACATAAAAATTAAACAGGTAAAATGTTGACAACTGCTTTTGATGTGATCCGTGTTATAGATTAGCAACTTGAAGGAAAACACAGTGTACCAGTTCCAAGTGTCAGCAATGAACATCGCAGGGCTGGGAGCGCCCTCCGCGGTGAGCGAGTGCTTCAAGTGTGAAGAATGGACCATTGCTGTTCCGGGTAAGCTGGGGACTGTGCCTTTCCTCCAGCAAGTTGGAATGACCTGAGGTGCTATCTCGATGGCACTTAAGAGGCAGGAATCCACTTGCTATGCTTACCTAAAATGTCTTACGATAACGTGAAATGGTAGGTAGCAATGCAAACTTGAAAATAAATTCCTCCTACTCCCATTTCAACTCAAACCTGTCGCTGCCAGCTCTCAGCCTCTGTCTGGGGGACTGACAGAAATCCGCGCTTCGAGCTAAGTGAGCACATGGGAGCTTTTCATTTGTCTCTAAAAGGCCAATTAAGAGCATTGTGAATTTACTTCTAAAACCATTTCCCACATCCTTCGATGCTCCTCTCCCCTGCTCTGAAGCACACCCCTACTAACACCCAAATCATCCCCTAGAGATCGGGGGAGATGATGGCTTCGCCCTGTTATCTACCCTCCTCCCTCTTCCTAGCTCTTCACTAAGTTGCCTACACAGGCTTATCATGCCTGAATGGAGCTATGAGCCTGGCTTCTCTCTACTAAGCCCTAGCTAGTACTGTATGTCCACATACCACACCCTTCCCTCAACAGTCATGGAACCTGACTAGCCAATAGTCTATTTTGGAGGTTGTCATGGGGGCAGCTGGATACAAGAGGAAGAGAAAAAGAAGCAAGCAGAAAAACCTACCCACGCTTATGCCTCATAGGGTGCCATAAAACAAAACCAATATAAACATTGAATATTAACAGACTAATTAAGTCATCTGATCCAAATGCTCTGAATGACACAGAACTCCTGGGTTTGATAATCAACATATCTAACAACTGTCACGATGGCATCATAGGTTGTATGAACACTTCAGATCACATGAAGGCAACCTGTGTGGCAGCCCACCCTGCCCACTCCACCGCTTCTACTGCCCCTTCCTCTGTTTGAAACCCTGTGCCCCTGAAGAACTACCTCTCTGCTTTACTTCTTCCACATGTGAATAAAAAGTTAGCAAAGGAAGCAAGAGGTTCGAGCCTCGTTCAACATCAGCAGACATGCAGAGGCAAACACCTGCCTTTGAGCCAGGTGTTAAAATAATTCTTTCTGCCACTGTCACATAGATGAGTCTGTTTCCAGATTCTCATGATTCTTAAAGTTAAATGTGACTGTCTACAGCCTTAGCACCCACAAAGTAGCCATGTCGATGAAGAAGTTGCAGGGTGTGCTCAGTAAGGAAACACCCCACCAGCCACCCTGATGCATCCTTGACTTAGTGAGGAGCCCTGGGCAAGCAGGTGCCAGAAGCTGCCCTAGAACACAGCGTAAGTACTTTGTCTTCCTTCCGTTGTGAAGGTGACTAACCTGAGGTACAAGTTAAATGACACACAGAGAGTCACAAAGGGAACAGGTAAGTGGCAGGGTCAGAACTTGAACTGTGGCCTTCCTCTTCCCTGAGGTGATACAGCAGCACCTGATCCCACCTGTAGAAAGGACTGGCTGCCCCACTGGCTGCAAGGATGACCCAAGTTCACGGTCACTAAAGCCCTTTGCTACACAGAACATGCCATACTATTGGATGCTAATATTTGATATGCTTCCATAGAAGATATTAGAAAACAAGAATGGTACATACTTGAAATTGCTAAACCAAAGTAAATAAGAAAGCAAATATTGAACTACCAGTTGCGCAATGCCGAAGCCAAACAAGGAATGTCAGTGTTTGCAGTTGGTGTCGAGTCACTGTGAGTCACTTCAGGTGACTTCGATTGGTTGGTTAGACAGAAGTTGTTTATTTGAAAGAGAAAAGAGATATGTGCTTGGATAGCAGCCAGCGGTCACTTGAAGCTACATACGGTGACATCATAGTTTAGACTAAATCTGCAGCCGCATACACACAGAACGCATCCTACCATCTTTTCTTCAGAAGGTTATCAAGGCTTCTGTGGACTGTGTGCTAGTTACCCTCAGTGACTGAAATAATTTATGACTGTGTCCACTCTAACATAGCCTGTGCTCAATGAGTTGTGGTATAGCAGCCATGGACACTTGCAGTGGCTACAATATGCCTACTTTCAGGAGACTGGTAGGTTTCTGAAGAGACTACCATCCTGAGGGTCAGATGAGAGACCCTAAGGGTGACTATGTGTGTACTCATTGCGAGTCTCCTCACACACACTGACGTCCGCTGTTCTCTCTCCCTGACTCAGGACCACCACACAGCCTGAAGCTCAGTGAGGTCAGGAAGAACTCCCTGGTTCTGCAGTGGAAGCCTCCGGTCTACTCAGGCCGGACTCCAGTCACGGGTTATTTTGTGGACCTGAAGGAAGCCAGTGCCAAGGATGACCAATGGCGAGGACTTAATGAGGCAGCCATTACAAACAAGTACCTGCGGGTGAGAGGCTGCCCTGGGATTTAGAGCATGTTTCCTCTCCCTGAGCAGGAAAACCACTAACGCTAAGCTAACGGAGTCAGACCCAGTTTTGTATTTTGGGCTCCTGGTAAGATTCCATCCACTTGGAAGTAATTAGAAATGGGGAATTTTTTTTTTTTTGATTCTTGAAACTTGGGTGACCTTTCACCCAAGTTCTTTAATCTGGCATCCTCTAGTTCCCCTTCTCGAAGTTATTGTTCCACACGGTCTTAAAACACTGCTGATCATTGCCACCTGTGTCTCTAAGGTGACTCTCCTCCTCTGTGACAGTGGCTTTTTCCTGGAGGGTGCTGTCCTTACAGAGTTCATACCGGTACACCTGTGACTGCAGGTTCTTTGGGGGTCATGCCCTGTCTTCTCCTAGTAGGACGTGCCTGTGCTTGCATGAACACGCAGAGCTTACTGGAGTGAGTTCACTTGACTCCTGACCTTCAACTCATCCCACTCCAGATCCCCTGAGCGTGCTTACCAAACCTGTGCCTAACTCACACACAGGTGCTGTTTGGAAGCAGCAGGTTCTCTTACTTGTGTGGGCTGTTTTGTGAGCCAAAAAGACTGTTCCCCTTCCCCTGCACCCCAGGGTGGGGACAGACAGAGTGCCTGAAGACCCTAAAGACATAGCAGGACAAGGAATAGGATTCCATGGCATAATCAGTGTGACTTTACCATAACCACTCAGATTTGTATACGGCGTTCACACCGAACGGTTCACACCTGTGTTGGTAATTAGAGTGTGTGAAGTGAGAAGTGGACAGAAGGACAACCCCATAGGAAGAACAACAATATCAACCAACCAGACCCCTGCAGAGCTCCCAGGGACTAAACCACCAACCAAGGAGTACACATGGAGAGACCCATGGCTCCGGCTGCATATGTAGCAGAGGATGGCCTTGTCTGGCATCAGTGAGAGGGGAGGCCTTTGGTTCTGTGAAAGCTCGATGCCCCAGTGTAGGAGGATGCCAGGGCAGTGAGGTGGGAGTGGATGAGTGGGAGGGGGAGTACCCTCATAGGAGCAAAGGGGAGGGAGGTTGAGATGGGGGTTTGAGGAGGGGAAACCAGGAAGGGGGATAACATTTGAAATGTAAATAAATAAAATAACCAATAAAAAAAAGGTTATAGGAAAAGAAAAGAAACCCCAGAGTATGTATGCATAGATTATGAATTTGTCATGATGTTTTCCTAGAGCCAGGGTGACAGGAGAGTGTAGATGTTTTCCTGTCCCAACAGGACTGGACTCTGGAATGTGGATCTCTTCCTCGTGTGTTACAGAAACCCAGCTCACAACCACTCACCCTCCAGGTGTCACCGCAGATGTGTCAGACACCTGGTGACTAATCTATTTTTTTGTTTGTTTGTTTTTTTTTTTGTTTTTGTTTTTGTTTTTTTCGAGACAGGGTTTCTCTGTGTAGCCCTGGCTGTCCTGGAACTCACTCTGTAGACCAGGCTGGCCTCGAACTCAAAAATCCGCCTGCCTCTGCCTCCCAAGTGCTGGGATTAAAGGCGTGTGCCACCACCGCCCGGCGACTAATCTATTTTTATCACGAGGAAATATTTCTGTTCCTTTCTTAGCGTTATTTCTCAACACAGAATTTGAAATATATTAAACTCTATGCAGTTAGCCTGTGCCCTAGTTCAAGTTCATTTACAGATCGAACTTATTTCAATTTTGAATTTATTTTTGAAAATCCATTAGCTGAGTGTGGGGAAGCCTAGTACTTGAGAAACCAGCGAGAAGATCAGGAGTTCAAGGTCAGCCATCTCAATGTAGTAAGTTCCAGGCCAGCCTGGTCTATGTACACAAGATCTTGTTTCCTAGAACAAATCAAATCAAAACAAAACAGCCAAATTCATTAGTTCCAGTGAGAGCTATCACTGTATGATAACAGTCTGATGTCATCAGGATAAAATCCGATAGTCAGACTTAAAACCTAGCAGTCCAGAATGAATAGTCTAAACTCATAGTCACAAATGTTCCCCAGCACTTTTTGGTTTAAGTCAGATTTTGAATATTGGTCTCTACCACAGCATTAGGGGAGAAATTACATGTAAATATAATTTCACAATTATATTGGCATCCTGTCTATTTCTTGAGAAATAGGCAATAAAGGTACAAGGATGGTGTTTATGTTTTAGTGCTGGGGTACATTTTAAAATTTATTTTTATTTTATTATATGTGAATGAGTGTTTTGATTGCATGTATGTTGGTATACCACGTGTGTACATAGTGCCTGTGGAGGCCAGAAGAGTGTGCCAGATCCCCTGGAACTGGAGTTACAGACAGTTGAGAGCTGCTGTGTGGTGGTTGGAATTGAACTGGGGTCCTTTGGATGAGCAGACTGTGCTGAACCATCTCTCCCTCATCTTCAGTGTACTTTTGAATAAATACAAAATGTCTTCTTACCAAGGGAGTCACTGAGAGGTGTGTAATGTGGATGCTATTTTGAACACGATATATTTTACCTTTTCAACAAAGAATAAAACAGCTAAGTCACTCAAAGTGTGTGTGTGTACTTCAGAAACATACAACATGTTTCTGATTAGGGAAGCACTTAAATTATCTGAGAGAGAGAGGAACTGTGGCAATGACAGGCTCAGAAGGGACTTTAACAACTCATCCAGTGACAGCTGGTCCATAGAGAAGATACCAAAATCAACTGTCACAGAGTCAGCTCGAGAGGGAACCTCCTTGGGGCTGTGTGATTACAGGTACCTACAGAAAAAGGACACACATGCATATGTGCCATAAGGTGCTCATTATTTCTAAACCTGCTTATCCCAGGTACAAGGCCTCAGAGAGGGTGCCAGCTACGTGTTCCGTGTGCGTGCCATCAACCAGGCAGGTGTTGGAAAGCCTTCTGACCTCGCTGGACCTGTTGTGGCTGAAACCCGTCCAGGTGTGTCCTTACTTTTTCATTAATATTTGCCTCTGGCTTGGGGTACCAGTCAGCAACAGAGCAGTTAACTATTGTGCACAAGAGCCAGGTTTACCAAGTACCAAAGCTGGGGAGAAAGATGTTACCTGCGTAAGTAAGACACTGAAGTCACAGTTAGCCTACCTTTCTTCATTCTCTGTAGGTGCCGTCTAAGTAGTCGACAAATATACCCTTAGCATGGGAAAGTCGTGTATTCCTTCAGAGTATCCTCAGATCTGGGATTAGCCAGGTTTGAAGTGGTCTAGGAGGTACTGTGGTTAATACCTAACCACTTCATATTCTGAACCAACTTAAACCTGTATCCATACCAGGCTGCTTCTGTCATAACCTGGTCATTAGCTCTGATACTTTACAATCAGAGGATCTGGAATGTCCCAGGGAGTGGGTACAACCCTTATACAGATTAGGATGTATAGACGTTTAGCTCTGAAGTTAAACCAGAGGTCAGCATACTTTCTGTCAAGGGCAAGGTAGCATTTCCAGCTTTATAGCCACATGGTCCTTGATACAGCTCCTCGGCCTGCCGAGGCATGAAGACCACCACAGACAGGAACCTGAGCAAGTGTGGCCATTCTCCGATGAAGCTGTTCATGAGCATTATATAAATGCACCGTATAATAGTATGCATCCCGCATAATATAAACAATAGCATATGTTCTGCCCACTATAAAATTTGAATTCCCTCATTATGCTCTCATATCTTGAAATATTAACCTTCTTTTGATTTTTTTCCACTGTGTGTTCCATCGTCCAACAACATGACAATGATGATTCCTTTCCTATTCAATTTGTTCTGTTTTAAAAGTTTTATTTCCGTTCTCTGAAGTTTCATAGAAGAAAGCACCAGTAACAGTAAGGGGTAAAAATTATTATCCAGTTACTTAAAAAAAAAAACATTCTAGCATAAAGGTACTTTGCTTTTGTGTACCCGCTTTTGGAAAAGGAATGAACACAAATAGAGAAAGTCATGTTTATTTTTCTGACGAGAACAATGTAAACATAGGAAATTTCTTCTCCTTGAGACTCCTATGACTTGAAAAGTATCAACAGTGTACTCTCCAAGTCTGTCCACTGCTTCCTGTTTCTTCATGACTGTTCTGGTCTCTTCCTAAACCAGTTGGTAAGATATGTGTTTGACAAAAGTGATCTTTACAGAACGAGGCAGATAATTCTACACTTCATAGTAACCTTTGCAAAATTCCAAAGAGAGAAGAAAAAAATGCTACAAACAGACACACAAGTGTATACACGTACATGTTTCTTGGGATCAGACCCCTCAGCTGTCAATTGTGTGAATATCAATGGTGTCAAATAGACATTTATATGGTTCATGTGCAATATCTACCCCTGAGAGAACATTTAAATGACTGTATAAGGGAACTCTCCATCTAGAACAAAGCATCTTTTAAGCTATAGGTTCCCAACTTGATTAAAGAAAACTTAAGTCACCCGTTTTTTCTAAATCAGTACCTTTATAATGGCAGGCTGCCAGCCAGATGTGGTGTTAGCATGACTGTCATTGGAGGTTGGCTGTTGACCTCCTGAACGCAAGTTCTGTGTTGCTGATTTGGAAAAGGCACCAAAAGTCTATGGTCATTCCATCCTTGGAATATAACTCTAGTCCACAGCTGCAGACATGAATACACATGGTTGCTCAGAGCTTAGGAAAGAATCCTCCGGCACATAAAGTCAAAGTGCTTCCCTGTGACCTTTGGAATTGGTTTCTAATTAGCAGAAGCGTTCCTTCTTGCAACATGAATTTCTTGCAATAGGATACTACATGGCAGGTCCTGTACGCTCCCTGGGAGTAGTGTATTGGCTCAGTAGGTCGATGCTCATGTGTTATCAACAGAGCTTACAGCTTGCTATGGTGAGAGCTACGGTAGACATCCGTACAAATCTGCAAAGCTAAATAGGCTAGGAGCTAAGATTCAGGGTTTTGTAAGTTGCTGGCTAACAAAACTTAAATGTAGCCTAAAATGGACTATATTTATTAGGTTTCTAAGTGTTAAGTGTATTATCTTGCCCATTTTATGTTGGAACGAGTAAAAGGAAGAGAGAGAGAAATGTTACTCATTTCAAGACTTTGGGTGTGAAACTTGCAACCTTAGCGAGAAAATACTCTGGTTTCTCTTCAGATCACTGAAATCCTTTGCCTTTATTTGAGAAGCACACCTTCATTCGTGATACATTATTAAATTCTCAGGTAGAAAACAAAGCTTATCAAGTAACAGCACACCAAAAATACACTTAACAAGATACTTCGGATGGAATTGGATTTCAGTTGAAAGTTCACTTAATCCGCTGGAGTCAGTAGGATCTCTGGTCTTCCTTTGAAGTCAAAGAAGCTCCAAGGAGATATTACCCAGCCCTGCTACAAAGTCCAGACAACAGACCAAGTGTGCCTTTGGTGATTTCCCAAGACAGCTGTTAGCTAAAGAAACCCTTGGACAGAAGAGGTTAGAACTATTTAGTGTGCCTAAAAAGTCATTTTTTCCCTTGATGCTTGACACTTTTAAACAGTATCTGTTGTCAATCGTATCACAGCAACAATGGAAGCAGAGGCCAGCTGAGCCAGATCAGAGAGGGCATAAGAGAGACCTGGCCTATCGGGTGATCTGGAGGTTAATGTGTTGGCGGTGCAGCTTGTAGTTATTCTTGTCAGAGAAACAGAGCAGCAGGCAGGAGAATTGGATGATGGACAGGAGAACCCAGACACCAAGCAGGGTCTCAAGTAGGGGCTGGGCACAAGTAGCAGAGCAAGTTAGGAGAACACATTCTTCCAAAGAAAAGTGAGTTGAGATTCAGCTAACAGCCAGGTGTCTGAAATTTGGTTGACCCAGCACCTGGTAAGTCCTGAGAAGGCAAATGTGGGCAAGTGGCCTCAGGATGGACACTTAAGGGATTCTGAGGCAGGAGGCTGGCTGGTTCTGCAAGATGAACAATAGTGGTGAATAAAGAAAACTGCTCTGTACCTGTTTCCTAACTGTCCCTTTGACCCCAGCACGCAGTTCTCAGTGGTGGCAACTATCTGACATAAACTTCAAAGGAGGAAAGATTCATTGACCTCATGGTCTGAGAGGTTTTAGTCCCTCATGCAATGAAGACAAGGTGGAGCAGCTAATAGCAGGCAGGAAGCAGAGGGTAAGAAAGGGACTAGAGACCATCTTCAGTGGCTTACATCCTCAGCACAGGCCCCACATCTTAAGGGCTCTGGGCTTCCCAAAGCAGAACCACAAGAATCACACAACCAACACTGCTACAACCAGGCATCACCACGTGAGCCTTTGGGGGACGTTTCACATCTGAACAATAACAGCTACCATGTCTTGAGCATCTTGACTCTCGGAGCATCAGAATGTACCCTTCATCCTAGGCATCTTGTCATTCATGTGGTTGTGAAGGACAAGCTGGGACTGCCAGCTTGGGAAGCTACAGGGTAGGCACCAAAACGGTAGGCCAGTCAAGTGTGATAAACACAAGACAGCTCAGGGATACGAGCCACTGGTGACAGTTGCTCACTGTTGTGTGAGTTATCTGCTGCTCTTTTAAGGGTTTAAAAAACCATACATTATGTTATACTTGTATACACACACACACACACACACACACACACACACACACACACACACATATATATATATATATATATATATATATATATATATATATATATATATTTATATGGAGAGAGAGAGACAGAGAGAGAGAGAGAGAGAGAGAGAGAGAGAGAGAGAGAGCAGGACAGTAAAGCTTAGAATACTGCTCATGTAAAAGACTTTAAAATGATATCTTGTTATGAGATGGCCGGGATAGTAAGCAGCTCACTGAGATTTAATCTTTGAAATTGTTCATCTATTTACTTGTTTTTTTTTTAAGAAAGAGAAAAAAATGGGATAGAATCAGTTCATTTTCAAGTCATTTATGTTATCTCTGATCACTTCTTAGCCTAATATCACACCGAGAGTTCCCAGTGTCTAGGGGACCATTTTGATACCATCTGTGAGATCACATTTCCCGTATCTACATTCAGGATTTTATCCTTAATATTTGAGGATATTTGAGGTTGAACAACTGACTAGGGACAACTTTTCTTTTTCTTAGCGGTTTATTTTTAATTGTGTGTTTGTGTGTAAGCATGCATGAGGGGAGAGGAAGGGGGGGAGGGAAGAAGGATAGGGCTATGTGTACGTGAGTGCAGGCATCTGTGAAGTCGAGAGAAGGTGTTGGATCTCCTGGAGCTGGAGTTACAGTCAGTTGTGCGCTGCCTTTTGTGGGTGTTGGGAACCAAATTTGGGTCCTCTATAAAACTAGAACATACATTCATAATCACTAAGCCGTCTCTGTAGCCCCAGGACAACTTTCAACACCTCGTCAGGCCAAAGTAATCTCATTTCTTTCCTCTTCTCAAATCTCCTGGTCTATGAAGTGAATTCTCATGTTTTTAGATTCAAAAGTAGTTCCTGAAAAATCTTGAGTCATGCAGACTTTGGTTCCCTTTTCCAGCCCAACATTAAGGAAAGTGGGTTGACCTTTCACCCAGATAAGACCGTTCACAGGGAGTCCTGTCTTTTGACACCAGAACAACAGGCTGGATCTTGCTTAAGCTTTTAAGTGTAAAATGATATAGAAAAGCTACTGCCATTAGGGCAGTGTTTTTATTTCACTTGCCTGTTTATCAAAATATGAATGCACAAATAAACAATTAAAGTTCAATTTTTTTAAGTATCTAATTGTTCTATTTATCTGAGAACTGACTCCCAAATCATCAGTTAATTTTCATCTTAAGACTCTATGAAGTTGTTTGAAAAGACTGTATGTTTCTAAATACTTTTTGATGCAATGTGCTGAACCTTATCATTTACTTTCTGTATATGGCTCAGAGCCATAGTTACCAACGTTACATGTAGCACAGGATTGCAATGTGGCGATACCTTTACTGGACAGAAGGTATTTGTTTTTTTTCTGTCTCCTTTCTGGTTGTTTTCTGTTCTTAATGTGTTTATCAGTAATAGGTTCTTCTCTATTTTTTAAGCTTAATCTGCTAAGGAAGTAGCCGGATAGATTTTTCAGCACTGTCACCAGTGAAGTATAAATAGATTTGCTGTGACGGTCTGGAATTCCCAGTGAGCAGGACCCTGAAGTGGACTTTGGCACTTAAGCTCTGGTGCTTAGAGAACTGTGTTCTTTTATTTGTTGGTTTGAAGCCAGGCTCCGGGTGGGTGAGGCTTTACAGTACAAAGGTATTTACTGAACCAAGAGAGAGGTGGAGCCAATGGACCTACCCATGTGCTTTCAGTTCTGTGACTTCTTTGCATTGAAGTCTCATCTTCAGCTTTAATTGGGGAAATTAAGATTTTGGACCAAACATCCTTTATAAACTTAAGTCATGTCTTTAATATAATAAACAGCAAATGGTGATTCATTTTCTCTTGGAAAGGATTATAGGTAAGATAATGGTTGATATGAATGGCTGGTCGTGCTTCCAAAGCCAACACTATGCAAAGAGTGAAAAAGATTCAGTCAACACCCATATAAGGAGGATATCACTTCCGTCATCCTCATAGTAATACAGATATACAAATATGCTGAATTTATATTCTCACAGTGACTCTTGCAAATTCCGAGTTGTAATACTAGCTGGGCCCAAATGTTCTTCAGCACCGGCCTTTAGCTGAATTTCAATAAGCACATTGATCCAGTACTTTATAACAATTGGGCATCTGGATTAGTCACACGCTGTCAGGAACCACCACCACAACAAAAGAGACAGGGCCTACAACTTTACAAGGACCGTGTGGCAGATGCTTCACTTAAGGAGCCATTAGACATTTAATTGATTGTTATTTTAGATTACCAATGAGTCAAATATGATGATAAACATTTGTTAAAACTAAGACAGAGAACGTCTGCTAGACCTAGTGCTGTCTCTGCTCTTCTCTCTCTCCTCTTTACGTGATCTCTGTTTGGATGTATACATAGATACGGAAGGGAGAGCTTGCATCGTCCTTGGGAAGAACACAAAGTGTATCAACTCTCAGGGTCAGGATCCAGGATCCTCACTGTCTGGGCTTAGTTTCCTCTCGTTCATCCCCTAACAAGACTTTGGCTCTCCCCCAACCCTAGGATGGTTATATCAGACAATACCCAGAATGATGAACTTTAATGATACTATCTAGAGACAAAATAACATTTCTCTGGGAAACAACTATAGGGAAGTTTGCTAACACTTTGAAAAAGTACAAAACTATATCATTCTGAGACTAAACGTAGTTTTCCTAATATACTGAAACAAACCGAGTTTAGGCTGATGATTGAATTTGCATAAATTTGCATGCATTGAGCACATTTTGCTTTTCTCAAACTGGATCTGGCAATAGATGTGCTGTTGTACAAATTTTAAATTGCTATATTGGAAGCCAGTGTAATTTATTATAAGTTCCCCCAAATAAAATAAAATAACACTAAATTATTTTCTTTTAAAACCCCGGAATCGATCTTCTTGAAACACATTGGATCTCTTGAAATTTATCTCCATTGAAATTTTCATGTGGTTCAATAATACTCTTCTCTAGTTGTCATTTCCAATCGAGAGCGACATCTTCAAATTGATAAGGTTATGGGGTGAGTAGAGAAAGTTCCCATACACTCTTCTTTGGAAATGACTTACGACTTTGAGGGAGAGAATGGAGGCATTGCTCATTCTTTCTAGTTTCTCTTGGAAATTTCTCTTTATTTTTATGATATCTTTCTCTTCTTTTCTGGTGACCTAGTAGATACAGTATTTATTGAAACAAAAGCCATGAATCCACTTTTCCTTTGCTCAAGACTTCTTTGTTCATAATGACAATCTAGTCCCTTCCCAACTGTGGTATCCATGTAAATCAACGTTTCCTCGGTTCCAGGCAGACCAAGCCGGCTCTAATGCTGCCTCTACATAAGAAACATGACAGACTCATTTAATTCCATGACACAGGGTAGAAGCTGAATTGCAGAGAATCCCTGGCCTAGTCCAGCCTTGCACTAAGGCTAAATGAAGGAAGGCATCTGAATACAAGAATTCTTAGCTGGCTATTTTTATCACCAGTCCCAACCGCCTTCTTTATAATCTTGCAGGTACCAAAGAGGTTGTTGTGAATGTGGACGATGACGGGGTCATTTCCTTGAACTTTGAATGTGATCAGATGACTCCCAAGTCAGAATTCGTCTGGTCCAAAGATTATGTACCTACTGAAGACTCTCCACGATTAGAAGTCGAAAGCAAAGGCAATAAGTAAGGAATACCTCTATCCCAGTCACACATTACGTCTTCACTGCAAGAACATAAGATAAGGTCCTGCCCCTACTTAACCTCTGTGGCATAAGAACGTGAAGTCATTGCTATTCTACATATGGTATTATAAAAATCCATAACCAGTATAAGCCTTAAAATAATCCTTCAAATGCACAGTTCTTAGAGTAGAATACAGTTGGTTAAGGAAAAAAACAAACTATAAACTTCTCTTCTGGTTTATTCACTAACACTAAAGTGTTCAGTTGGTCTTAGATGATATCATGGCTGGTAATGGAGCTTGAAAAATGAGGAAGCATGGTGATCTAGAATATTGATCTGTTCATTAATTAACTTGTAA
The DNA here is from genome assembly GCF_004785775.1 of Grammomys surdaster. Taxonomy (NCBI): domain Eukaryota; kingdom Metazoa; phylum Chordata; class Mammalia; order Rodentia; family Muridae; genus Grammomys; species Grammomys surdaster. The sequence goes on along the minus strand of NW_021604590.1, from coordinate 2,108,977 downwards.
GTTCTAGACAAGGTGCTGGGTGCCAGAGAAGCAACAGAAAGCAAAGCAGAAAGCCTGTCTCTGAAGGTGCAGGCATTATACAGGGGCATGATTCCAGTTTACCATCAGTTCTGACAAGAGAAGTATAGAGTTGGCATAGAAACTCCTGAAGTCACCTACAGCATGTTCTCCCCTATAGGAGAAAAACCTAGGCTCCTCAGAAAGGGCTAAACAAGAGACTGTGTATTATCTATGAATCAGAGCTTGGAGATGGGACTTTCATACCTGTGTCCTCATCATCCTATGAGAAGTCAAGAAAGTCTTCCTAGTGGAAAGGATGTTCAATCCAAGACACCAAGAGCTATTGAGCTTTAGCTCCATAGGGTAGGGTAGGTGGGAACATGACAAGTGTCCTACATGACCGGACTATCATGTATAGGGCGTCAGAAATGAGAGAGTGACAGGCCCACAGACCATGCACAGTCACATTTCTATAAAATATTTTGTTTTGAAGGACAAAAATGACCTTTAAAGACCTTGGGGCAGATGACTTGGGCACGTATTCTTGCGATGTGACAGACACTGATGGGATAGCATCAAGCTACCTGATAGATGAGGAAGGTGAGTTTAAATCGGCTCTCCCTGAGTCTAATGTTGCTTTCTTCCCAGTTGTCATCAAGTTGCATTTGCTTTAGTAGGTAAAGGTTTGTCTTCTGTTTTTCTGTACAGAAATGAAACGTCTGCTTGCCCTCAGCCAGGAGCACAAGTTCCCGAGTAAGTATCCTGGTATACTTGCAGGTTTTAGTGGTTTTGCCAGGATTCAGCTTCTGCGATAGAACAAATGACAGCTCAGATGGGATTAAGAAAAAGTTTAAAGCCTTACCTGATGACACAGTGCTGTAATCTTAGTTACTTAGCAAAGACAGGAAAAAAGCAAGTCCAAAGCCTGCCTGGGCTGTAGACTTCAAGTTCAAGGCCAAACTAGACAACCTCAAGACCCTGTTTTGACCTAAGAGTTTAAAAAACAAAGAGCTGGGGGTAGAGGAAGGGGAGTCCTGAGTTCATGGTCTGGTCTGGGCTACAAGATGAAACCTGGCAAAGGAAAGAAAGGATGGAGTACGGAGGCATGGAAGGAGGGAGAGAGGAAAGAGAAAGAGATGGGGAGAAGCGTTAGGATATACATCACAAGCCATCAGCCACAAAAACACTTTCTAGAAATGACACTCTTCTTTGCCATTTTCCCCGAGAAGTGCCAAGATACTAACATAGAAAAAGTACCCCATGGGGCTGTGTGTGCTTTGCTGGCACGTGGAGATCCTCGGATTTGATCCCCAGCATCACATAAAACCAGAAGTGATGGCACGCACCTGTTATCCCAGTACTTGATATCACAAGTTCAAGGTCATCCTGGGGTATACAGCAAAATAGGAAGTTAGAAGCCAGCCTGGGCTACCAGGGACCCTATCTAAAAAGAGAGAGACAAACAAGAAAACGAGAAGGGGACCAAGAGGAAAGAGAAAGGGAAGGGGATGGAAAGAAAACCCACACCATGCTTCATTCTGCATGGCAGTGTGCGGAGCTGGAGATGTAATATGAGTAAATATGTTCTTCAATTCTTAGCCCACGTGTTTTGGGATCACACGCGTATATTCTAAACACACTCATTTATATGTTTTAGGTGAGTCTGTATGTAGTGTTGGCACATGATAGGAGACTCAAAGCTCTAAACAGAGTCATTCTAAAAACAATGTTTTATACTCTTGGCAAACAGGGTAAAGGACCTCATTCCGAAGAGGAACCCTTCTGAACTATTTACATGCCCTTAGACAAAGCACCTTCCATATAAAAGATTAAACTCCACAGCTGACACCTAAAAGAAGGAACGCTTGAAATAACACCTCGAAGGTTCTGCTACCCACTGAAAGGATCCCTTACCCACTGGCCAGAGAAACACACTGTCACGCTTGAGAAAGCAGGTTAAAAAGTGGTGAATGCTCTCTCTCTTTTAAATTAAGAATCTAAAAGATTCCTCAATATTTGCTTATATTTCTTATGACTATGGCACTCCTAGCCCATGGCATTAACGTCCTCTGTGTGCTTAGTTACCACAAAGCTAGAAAGTATTGTTGTGAATGATACAGTTAATTCTGAAAGCTATGTGGAAGGCGGAGGCCTCCCTGGACATTCTTGGCTCAGTGACCCTGCATGAAACATTTCCATTTCCCTGGGCTTCGGTTTCTTTTTCCTGGATTGGCAATCGTGACAGTTCTTAGGCCCCAGTCAGAAGCTGTTTCTAAGGTACATGTTTACATCCTCTGCTCAAGCCTGATTGTAGTGGGAAGAAGCACTAATCTAGTTAGTAAACACTGCTCAGGTATCCAGGCAACAACCTCCCCAACAACATTTATATTTAGGTTAAAAGATGTTAGAGAGAGAAGTCAAGGCAGGGTGTTAAGTTCATATTGCCTGGGCTTTCCTGGGTTGACGGTCACGTGGACATGGAGACAGTATAATTAAAGGCTCTGTAGCCAACTCTCGCTACTGGTATCTACGCTGAGATGTCTTATCTTGCTTACGCCTAAAAATTTAATTGTCGGTGTTTGGAGAAAGGGCGAGAGCAAACTCAAGGTTTCCTTATTACGGACCAGCTGTGACATCGTGGCCGGCACTCAGGGAGAGCCCAGGGACACGTTTTAAACTCTGAGTGTGAACATCATACCCTAACCAAGAGAAGCTTTTCTGAGACCCTCGAAACAGCATTTAAAACAGGACGGTTCCAGTTTTTTCTTTCACCAGCTGCAGTGATGAAACCTTCAGAGAGCTGCCAGCGGGTCAGAGCAGCCTGTGTGTTTTCTCAGTTCACACCCACTTCCTCCTGGTCAAGGAAGACATTCAGTCATTTTCTTGAGATCTATAAGGTCTTACATGTCTCGTTTCTCACTGGATGTAAATTTTAAAAATCCTGTTCCTTTATCCTCTGACACAGTAGAGTCTCCTCTAAAGACATTTTCAAAAATATTTCGAAAACCAGTAAGGATATGCCTTCAGTCTACAAATAATATGTTTTGCTAGAGCAAACAAACTGCCGGAGAAGGTGATTTGGATCTGGAAAAGAGGAAAAAGATAAAAAAGTATAGATGTTAAAACTGAAAATAATATGGCCTGCTTTGCCATTATTAATGCTAGGTTGCAGTGTGGCAAGCCAGCTTGTCTGAGTGTAGAAGATGCAATATGGTCAACCTCCTGCATCAGTGCTCTTCATTTGTAGATGTTTGCTATGATCCTACCTACGCAGATAATGTATTGTATGCACACACATAACCGTATATCCATAACTATAAATATACTGCTAGGTGTTCCTAGTTTTCAACACGTTACATTTTATAATTATAAAATATTGTTGAAGTAAATAGAGGAAAAAGCTGATACTAAAATATAAATAGCCAACATTTATAAAGCATTTATTATATGCCAGGCCCGTCCTGGGACATTTAGTTGTAATGTGTCATTTGAACATCCACTGATCCAGAAAGTACTCTAGTGGTCTGATTTTAGAGGTTAAGAACATGAGGCCAGTGGAGCCAGTCATTAACCAGTTGCATGTAGCTGGTGAAGTCCAAGGGGCTGAGCCTCGTGCTGTTCCCTCAACCACGCCACAGTCTGTTTCTCTGAATGCACACATGGTGTTTGCTTGTCCCCTCAGTGGTAATTTCATGGCGATCTGTGTTCCTCTAGACAATGTTCTTGTGACTTGGGACAGACAAAGAACATCAAAGGCTCCAAAGAAAGCCAGTCCCTTCCTTGGAATTGCTACTCCGATTCACATGACCGCACATTAGAACCTGAATGATGGGCTCCCCAGACTTTTCTGGAAGATAATTCCTATTCTCAAGACTTGTTTATAGCAAGGGTTAACCTCTAGTCTTGGGAATTGGTTTTTATCTGCTCCACTCAGACATTTATTCACACTGGAAAACCATGGCCTTCTGCATAGAAATGGAACTGGGGCAAATAATAGCACAGACTAGCAGGGATAATCACAGGCTTAGCTCTGTGTCTCTGGTGTCAAGGCTCTTTCTTAGCATTCGGCTTTCTCATAAGTAAACGTGGTGGGGAACAGAGAACTTACCTCCATTTACTGATCACTAGTGTATCCTGTTACCTCTGTTTACTGATCACTAGTGTATCCTGTTACCTCTGTTTACTGATCACTAGTGTATCCTGTTATACCATAATTAACTGATCACCAAGCGAGGCACACAATATCCACGTTGACAGGTGAGGACCGTGAGGGTTAAAGAGAGGAGCACCTGTTCAAGATCATGTTTCAACCTCAGAGCCTATCTTCTCTCCCCCAGATGCACCCCCTCAGTACAGACTACCCAAGAGTCCCTTCAGTTTTGAAGCAGAACAAATCTGTAAACAGTTTTATGGAGTGGATAGGGGGAAATGTAAAGGAAGACATCCCTGACATTTGGCTGTTAAGTAGTTTTTTACTAGCAGATTTGGGGCTATCCTGGGTCATCGGAGAATTTCTCTCATTTTACCTTGTGACTGCCCTTGAATAACCTTGACTAAAGCTGCAGTAGAGTCGCAGAGGTTAACTGGAAGTGCCCCATAGATAATGTCATCTTCCTTGTTTTGACAATTGAGATAACTATGCTTCAAAAGGGGTGAGACTCAAGGCCCCTGTCCCCTTGTCTGAGGCTCCTATAGTGTCCCTTAGTCTGAGATCACCCTATGATGATGTCCCTTAGCCTGAGGTCCCCTATAATAATGTTCCTTAGTCTGAGGTCCCCCTCTAATGATATCCCTTAGTCTGAGGTCCCCCCTATAATAATGTCCCTTAGCCTGAGGTCCCCTATAATATAACCACCGTCTCTGCATCACGTAGAACAAGGGTCTACAATTGCTATTGGTACTAACCATCTCTTTCACTTGTTAGAACGTCTGTATCAATATTATTGTTACCCAATGTATGATGACTTATTACGTCTATTTTTATTTTTCCTAGTTGTCCCAACTAAGTCAGAGTTGGCAGTTGAAATTTTGGAGAAAGGTCAGGTCCGGTTTTGGATGCAGGCTGAGAAGCTGTCTGGCAATGCCAAAGTCAACTACATATTTAATGAGAAGGAAATTTTCGAGGGGCCGGTAGGCTTTATATTTGTTGTCGTTCTCAGTTAAAAATATTTATTTTTGGTATTTTATTTTTATTTAATTTTAAAAAATGTCACATATATATGATATGTAAACTATAGTTCAATATATATCTACATATCAATATATATCTATATACCAATATGTTTTATATATGTACATATTTTATACATATATATATGATGTGGCTTGTATGTATGTGTTTAGGGAAAATGGATAACATCTCAGGGGTTCATCCTAGGAAAAGACTGGTTCTCCTTCTCTTGGTGGTCATTAACTGCCTGAAGCTCTCATTTAGGGAAGAGGCATTATGAGATTCCCTCATCTATGATGTCATGTCAACCGTGAAGGTCTTATTTAGGCAACCATTATTGTTGAGATTTCAAACTATTCATGGTCCATTTCTGTGTAAGCATCTACCCACATAATATGTTCCTTGTTCTGGGAACAAGGTATTCAGACAAGGTGCTCAGTTGTCTGGAAATATTAAAATTCTGATTCTTTTTTTTTTTTTTTTTTTTTTTTTTTTTTTTTTTTTAAAGATTTATTTATTTATTATATGTAAGTACACTGTCGCTGTCTTCAGACACCCATATGAGGGCATCAGATCTCATTGCAGATGGTTGTGAGCCACCATGTGGTTGCTGGGATTTGAACTCATGACCTCTAGAAGAGCAGTCAGTGCTCTTAACCGCTGAGCCATCTCACCAGCCCAAAATTCTGATTCTTTAGGGGCTTGTTTTTTTTTTTATTTCATCGGGGTTATTGTCTTCAAAGCAAAATATTTCTCTTGCTGATTTCGCTGGCTTTGTCTCTTCACAATGAAGAAATACAAGATGCACATTGACCGGAACACGGGCATCATTGAAATGTTCATGGAGAAGCTACAGGATGAGGACGAAGGGACGTACACATTCCAGATCCAAGATGGAAAAGCTACCGGCCACTCTACTCTTGTTCTCATTGGAGACGGTAAGAACTCTGAAGGACATCAGTGGGATGCCTGGCAACTTACGTCTGTACAAATAACCTCATGGCTTAAGAGAGGTCCTTAACTGCTGGGCTGGAACTGTTTATTGGATTCCTGCATCAAATTAAAAATCTAGTCAATACTTCCTGTCATATTCCATTGCCTAGAAATGAGCACAGCTTTAAAGGCATGCCCAAATCATCCCTGATTTTGAGGCATGGCTGGACTTAAATAGTTTCATATGTGAACAAGTGTGTCTTACTAAGTTCTCGAATCTAGGACATTTCAGGGCATCCAGAAATGTATATATGTCTCAGTAACAAACCATGGCACTATTTTAACAATGTGTGGTGATTACTCTAAGTTATTAAACTTTGCAGAGAAAAAAATGTGAAAGTACTGCTGGGCAGTGGTGGCGCACGCCTTTAATCCCAGCACTTGGGAGGCAGAGGCAGGCGGATTTCTGAGTTCCAGGCCAGCCTGGTCTACAGAGTGAGTTCCAGGACAGCCAGGGCTACACAGAGAAACCCTGTCTCGAAAAACAAAACCAAAAAACAGTGAAAGTATTATATGTGCGCCAAACCTGTCAATCATATACAGTAACTAGACTGTAGAGGTCAGCTGTAATGAATGTCTGTGGAAACCATCATGGTTTAAAATGTGGCACTTCACAAGCTTCGAAAAGACTGCCAATGTCTATGTTTGTAGTGACCAGTATGGTTTCATCATTACCTAACGTATGACTTTGGAAAAGTTATTTACTCTCGGTGCTTGGGAGATGGTTTAGTTAGTGAAATGTTGGCAGTACAAACAGATCTGAGTTTGGGTCACCAGTACTACATAAAAAGCCCAGTATAGTAGCACTTACTCATCCCAGTGCTGGGACTAGAGAGACAGAAGACTCCCTGGGGCTTGCTGGCAGCCAGGCTAGCCAAATCAGTGAGCTCAAGGTCTAGTTTAAAACCCTATCTTTAAAAAGGAGAGAGAGATTTGGTTTTTATTCTTAAGTATGAGTACATGTGTTTCTGTGTGGTTATCTGCAGAAGTACGTTCAAGCTGGAGTTACAGATGGGTTGCCACCTGCCCAGTATGGGTACTGAGACTTGAACTCAGGTCCTGTGTAAAAGCAATACATGCTCTTAATCACTGAGCCATCTCTCTAGTCCCAAAGCCCTGTCTTAAAAAGATAAGGTGAGAGTTGGGTGTGGTGGCGCAAATTCTTAATCCCAGAACTTGCAAAGTAGAGGCAGTCTGATCGCTGAGTTCAAGGATAGCCCTATCTACAGATAAGTTTCAGCACAACCAAGCTATATAGTGAGTCTTGGGAGGTAGGTAGAGAACAGTTAGCAAAGATACTCAATCTCTGTTTCCAGCTTACACATGCACACACACATTCATTCACAGACACACTCACACACGTATGCTCACACTCTACTCACACACACTCAAATTCACACACATATACTCACACATGCACTCACACACTCACATATACACATACTCAAACTCACACACATATCCTCACATATAGACAGACAGACACATACTCACACATGTACACTCATATCCACCCCCAAACATATACATATATACACATACACACTCACATAATACACAATCACATATATACTCACACATACTCATAGTTACACTCACTTACACACTCACATATATACGCTCGCACACACATTCACACTCAGACACTCGCCCGTACATACACTCACATACTCTCTCACACACACATATACCACACATTCATACTCACATACACACATACACACTCATAAACATACACACAAACACTCTCACACTCGCACACACTGACACATACATACACACATAAACACATACATACTTATAAACATACACCCACACACTCACACATTCACACACACACGAAGTTGCATAGTTTTCAAAGGCTTCTTTTTATAAAAATCAGAGCAAGTAGTGTCCTCACAATCTATGATCGCATATTAATGAAAATAGGCCAGTGGGTCACTAGCACCGTGGCTGTCATGTTGGTCTGTGCTGCTCAACTCAGTTTCACACATCCTTGCCTTTTCAATTTCAAGTTTATAAGAAGCTACAGAAAGAAGCTGAATTCCAGCGACAAGAATGGATCAGGAAACAAGGTAAAAATAGACACTTTGTAAAAAATAAAATATTCCAAAGTTATTTCCATAGCAAATTTAAATGAACAGCATTTCATGTTTGGTGAAAAATAATTTAAAATAGTAAATATTAAATATGTAGGCATTAAGATATTTTAAAACTAAACCCCTAACTTTAAGAAAATCTGACTTCAAATATTAATCGGGTCGGGATTTAAGGATGAGCTTTGATCTTGGGTTTTCCACTCGTTAATAGATGGTTTATGTCATTAAAACCTCACAGGCCCACATTTCGCTGAGTATTTGAGCTGGGAAGTGACTGGTGAATGTAATGTCCTGTTGAAATGCAAGGTAAGAGGTGTGTGGGTTTTTAATGTTTGATTCAGAGAAATAAAAATAAAAGTGAATGAGGCGCAAACATCACCCCTCCCACTTCCCAAGCTGCGGATGCAGCCTTGCTGTTGGATGTTATAGACCCTTCGGTTTGGGAGAGACAGAGTAAAACCACGTGGAAACGCATGAGGAAAGGTGACGGCTCCTGCATTTCTAGTCTCTCCCAGTCCAGATGTAGCTTGTCAGGTCGGTTTTCTTTATCAGCGTCACCTAGTGACCCAGGAGATTTCTGTGATTTAGAAGCTAATACCTTTTTGCTTACTGACCTCACTGTCATAACGGTATTGCTTTTTATGTTTACTTACTTGATGAACTTGTGTGTGTGTGTGTGTATGTGTGTGTGTGTGTGGTGTGTGTGTGGTGTGTGTGTGTGGTGTGTGTGTGTGGTGTGTGTAGTGTGTGTTTGTGTGTGTATGTGGTGTGTGTAGTGTGTGTGTGGTGTGTGTGTGTGGTGTGTGTATGTATGTGTGTGTTTGTGTGTGGTGTGTGTGTGGCATGTGTGT
>NW_021604590.1:2093974-2099764 GCF_004785775.1 Grammomys surdaster | reverse complement strand
GTGTGTGTGTGTGTGGTGTGTGTATGTATGTGTGTGTTTGTGTGTGGTGTATGTGTGTGGTGTGTGTGGTGTGTGTATATGTGTGTGGTGTGTGTGTGTGGTGTGTGTGGTGTGTGTATGTATGTGTGTGTGGTGTATGTGTGTATGTGTGTGTGGTGTATGTGTGTGTGTATGTGTGTGTGTTTTGCAGGGCCTTGCACTCTGCCACTGAGCTACATCTTCAACCCAGCTGAAGTTCTTTCAACAGTAAAACATGAATACTTTTGTTTATGATGAGCATACTAACAACCTTTCTCTTGCTGTGATAAAGCACTGTGACCAAGGCAATTTATAGAAGGAAGCATTCAGCTGAGCTTATTGTTCCATAAAGTCCACAATGGCAGAACAAACACAGGAACAGCCGAGAGCTTGCATGTCAAACTGCAAGCAGGTATTAGAGGGAGCACACTGGGAATGGCATAACCTCAAAGCCCACCCCCAATGCCACACCTCCTCCATCAGGCCACACCTCCCTCATCAATGCCACACCTCCTCCATCAGGCCACACTTCCCTTATCAAGGCCACACCTCCTCCATCAAGGCCACACCTCCCTCATCAGGCCACACCTCCTCCACCAGGCCACACCTCCCTCATCAAGGCCACACCTCCTCCATCAAGGCCACACCTCCTCCATCAGGCCACACCTTCTAATCTTTTCCAAACAGTTCCACCAACTTAGGACCAAGTATCCAAATATGAGTTTATGGAATTCATCTTCCTTCAGATCACCAAAAGTAAATGCTTTTACTGTTTTGTCTTGTAATCCTCTATTATCTTACCAATTGTTTAGTGGCTTTCTTTAGGATCTTTCGTTATACTTTCTTTATCTGTATGAAGTCCTTATCTTTCCTGCATTTTTAATTTTCAAGAAATAAGTGGATATAATCCTCTTTGTGAAAAATAATTCAAATGCTTTAGAAAAAGCTCAGACTCCCTCTAAGTCTATGGAATGGTTTTACCCACCTGAGATTTATATATATGATATATGGGTTAGTATTTAAAGGCATCTTATCAGAATTGCTCAGAAGTTAAGTTATTAAACCTTGTACTTCCTTTATACATATATTTGTAATCTTTCCTTATCTCTTTTATTAAACTTTTAGATTTGATTGGAGTGTACTCATCCTGTTCATTCTGCGGAAAGGCTATTTTAATACAATAGGAAATCCCTTTCTTTGGTTTTGAGATTTTTATTTTTATTTAAGCATTTGTGTATATTAGTATATATAGAATCCTTTCTCTCCATGTCTATCTAAGAACTATGGGATGGAGACATGGTCTCACATGTTAACCAAGCTGCTTTCAAACTCCTGGGCTCAAGCAATTCTCTGACCTGAGTCAGACTATTATACTATACCACCATGACACACGCATCCAGTGGTTTTTTTTTTTAAGTTGGAAAGTACTTCTTTGATATGCTTTATTGACAGGGCACATGGTGCTCTTCTCCTTGGCATCAGTTTTAAGCTGGTTTTGAAACAATGTAGTATTACACAAGCTGGCCTGACTACAGATCCCTCTGCTCCTTTAGGAGTGAGCCTGGCAATAGGGCCGTTTCCATTCCATTCCAGTTGTTCCAGTATAGCCATGCAGAAAGCCGTCCCACTACCCAATGCAGAATTTCTGTATTCGCCATGAAACTCACATGTTAAGGCAATTTTTACCTCTGGAAATGGAGATGCTACCAATTTAAGCTTATTGTCTGGTGTTCACCTTAGCGTAACCCTTTCTCCACTAAAATGATTTCACACTGATTTCTTTACAAACCTGTGTCCTCTGACTCCAAATTCAATATTTTTTTCTTTAGTACTTGGATGCATAAGAACCGCTTACCTTCATGAAAATGTATGTCTTTACTTCGAGGAGGATAATTATGACTCTTCTTACAGGTGGCCAATATTAAAAAAGAGACTCACATCGTGTGGTACAAAGATGAGCGGGAGATCTCCGTGGACGAGAAACATGACTTTAAGGATGGCATCTGTACCCTGCTCATCACAGAGGTGGGTGGCCATGGACATGCCAGCTGCCAGCTCTGTATCACGGTTCACTCAACAGAAGCTAGGTTCATCATTCATTCCATGCCCAAAGGGGTTACACCAGCTTACGTCCAACTGCTGTAGGATCACACTTACATACCAGCAGTGGAGCCAGAGACAGGCGAATCCCTGGTGTAACTGCATCAGAGCTGCCACTAGCTCAGGTCCTAGTAAGAGACTCTACCTCAAAACACAATGGCTTGGCGATTAAGAGCACTAGCTGCTCTTCCAGAGGACCTGGATTTGGTTTCCAGCACCCATATGGTGGCTCACAACTGTCTGTAACTCCAGTCCAGAGAACCCAGTGCCCTTCTTCTGTTCACTTATTTATAGTCCTTTCTCAACTAAAATAGTTCGGGACTGATTTCTTTAGAAACCCATGTCACTGTTCACAGTTACTGCACGCCTGTGGTATAGAGAAAGACATCCAGTCAGAACACTTCACACACATACAATAGAAGTAAAAGGTTAACAACAAATAGGATACATAGACAGCCCTGAAGAGTGATGCCCAAAGTTGATCTACACCTCCACTCACATGTTGTATGCACATCCATACACACCCACACAACACACATGCATACACACATGAACATATACTCTCACACATGTGCACACACAAACACACAGAGACACACATACACACACAATTGTAACAGCCAGGTCCGAGCTAGGATAAACTCTCACATTCATTGTCTCCTCAGTTTTCCAAGAAAGATGCTGGATTTTATGAAGTTATCCTGAAAGATGACCGGGGAAAAGATAAAAGCCGACTGAAACTCGTGGATGAAGGTGATTCTACCAACTGCTGCGATCTGTCTCATGGGTTCTACAGCTACCAGAGCTATGACCAGGGCTGGCTGGCCGTGGAAGCCCTAATGATTTGTATTGACCGATTTTGGTTTAATTGAAATTCAGGCAGAGCAAAGCACTGTTCTTTTTAAAAAATGTTTTCCCTTTTCGACTTCCTAGAAATCAAAAATATACTTTTGATCCTTAGAGAATTTATAGCCCGTGGGCCACAAGAAGTCTTTTTTCAGTTTAAATCATTATTTTTGTTCCAACTCTACAGAAATGTTCTAGGATCAAACCTTTCTGTAGAAGAATGGTAAAAAACCAGCCCATTGTCAGGGTGGTAAGAAGGATTCATGTGTGAAATCTGAGATCTTTCAATTGTTAGCAGACCAAAACAGCCGTTCCCAGTTTTCAGAGACTTTTACTAAGGGCAAATATATCATGATAACACAAAGCTACTTTAACCTCCCACCCCTGAATGTCCAGGTTTTCTCCTCAATACAGCAGGGTTGCAATAAGCTGCAGAGGCTGTAGTTTGCCCTGCAGTTCTCAATGGAGGTGGGACTACAGTTAACAGAGACTAATTCATTATGAACTGATGATACAGATAAGAAAACTAAGGCTTCCTAGGACTTAAGAAGAAAGAGCATTCCAAAGCCAACAGGCTTTCTGGGAATGCTGGGTCAGCAAACTTACCTTCTGTCAAATGGCTTTCACTGGACAATAACTGTTTGAGAGCTAGCAGCTTGACTTTTGACTTTATATGGGATATGCTTGTGCTAAAGTTTTGGCTACGGCCTTCTATCTACAGCCTTCCAAGACTTGATGACTGAAGTATGCAGGAAGATAGGTAAGTTACCATTTCCTCACCACGGGGAATGCTTTGGCACGCCCCTTCCAGGGGGAACCCTGCAGGTGGATTAACTTGTTGCTTTCTTCCTCAGCTTTGTCTGCCACAGACCTGAAAATCCAGAGCACAGCGGAGGGCATCCGGCTGTACTCCTTTGTCTGTTATTACCTGGATGACTTGAAAGTAAACTGGTCCCACAAGTAAGTACATGCAGACTGACTCGCCAGGTAGACATTTCCCCCACAGGTAAGTAGGAGGAATGAAAACCAAAACCCATCCCCTTTCAAGAAAGAGGCATCATATTGAAGAGCACAGGACAGAACACTGAGGCCCTGCCCTTACTTTTAGCTGTGTCTCTCAGCTCATGCACAGTGAAGTTCTAGTGATGGCTAGCGTTATGTCTTTGCTAGTGATGGAAGTATTGTCATTTATCAGTATCTCTGTAATGTACCTGGGACAGCCTTACACAGGATACCTGTGTTCTGCCAAGCATCCAGAGCTAAGCTAGCTCATTCTATCACACACACAGACACACACACACACACACACACACACACACACACATGCACATGCGAGCACGCGCACACACACATACTTCCACACTGCATGGAAAGTTTCAAATGCGGGGGAGAAGAGGCTGATCATTGGTTACTAAAGTACAGAATATAACAAAGTGTCTTTGCTGCTTGTGACTGTGACTAGCTATAATACATTGTATATTTCAAAAAGCTATAGAAAAAGATTTGGAAAGTTTTCACTGTAAAGAAATTATAAGCCAGCCATGTGTGATGGTACTCACCTTTAATCCCAGCACTTGGAAGGCAGAGGTAGATGGATCTTTTCGTGTCTGAGGCTAGCTTGATAGTAAGTTCTAGGCCAGCCAGGGCCACATAGCAAAGAAAGTTAGTTTGAGAAGATATTTTTAACCTGATTTAAATAGAATACTCTCTCTTTATGATTATAAACATACACTGAGGATTGTCATGCATATATTATTAATGCACGCATTAATGTATATATGTATTTTTGTTACATATATATATATATATATATATATGATGAAAATGTTATAATTGAATGAACAAATGAGGACATGAGTGCTCCCAGGTATGGTGGAGGAGGAAGTTTATTGTAGATATGAGAGAGAAAACAACCTGAGAAATTTGGAAGTGTCCAGACTGAACTGGGCCTTGAGAGGAGAGAGAGAAGGGAAGAGCTACGGAGGAACGGAGAGGAAGTAGGAGCCAAGAGGCCAGGAGACCAAGGGAGCAAGAGTGTAAGAGTGCACGAGACCGCAGAGCCAGACGCCTGGATTATGTAGGGGTCAGGGGCTGGGGAGAGGAAAGCCCCTAACTGCAGAGTTTCGGGGTACAGAGCAGGGTGAGAAGGGCTAAGAGGAGCCAGGACTCTGTAATGTAATGCTGAGAGAGACTGGCCAGTGTCTGTGTTGATATGTTAATTAGACACATCAGCTGGCCATTTGTCCTGAGTTTGAGACCTAATGATAACATAAGACATGGTGGCACACAACTATAATAACAGTATTTAGAAAGCTGAGGCAGAAGAATTATGAGTTCAAGGCTGATATGGGTGACATAGAGAGCCTATAGCTGACTAGGCTGCATAGCAAGATCTTGCCTCAAAAAAACAATGTCAGAAGTCACGTGATGCTGAGGCCCATAGATTACAGGTGCACATCTGTAATCCCAGGACTAAGGAAACAAGAGGATTGAAAGTTTGAGGGCAACTCATGCTACAGAGCAAAACCTGTCTCAAAACAAGAAAGCAAAACCAAAACAGCAGACCCAATGCTGCCCCACTAAAACACGTGTCAGTGTAGCTTAGTGGTAGAGCACTTGCCTGGCATACACAGGGCGGAGTTGAACAGTTAACCAGAGCTGCGTCCCATAGAGCAGACTGGCATCTGACTGAGCTCTTGGGCATCTGGTGAGTTCTAGAGGTAAGACGTAGTAAAATAAAAATGCCTGTGTGGAACACTGTGGCTTTGGCCCTTCGTGTTCTCTCTCTCTCTCTCTCTCTCTCTCTCTCTCTCTCTCTCTCTCTCT
>NW_021604590.1:2059519-2093964 GCF_004785775.1 Grammomys surdaster | reverse complement strand
TCTCTCTCTCTCTCTCTCTCTCTCTCTCTCTCTCTCTCTCTCTCTCTCTCTCTCTCTCCAGAAAATGTTGCAGAGAAGTAATTAAAATGTAAAATTAAAATGTAAAATAGACCAAATCCTTCCTCAGTGACACCTAGGACACTGTAATATGTCAGTGCAGAGCATGAGGGAGCAGAATTAGCTGGGTCATCCATCACAGCGCTGTGCCTTAGAGCCAGCGAGGTGACATGTGGGTAAGGTCACACAGACCTGAGTCCTATCCCCAGATGGAAGTGGAAGGGAAGAACCGAATAACAAATTGTTCTCTGGCCTCCACAGGTGCACTGTGGCACACCACACAGCTACACATGTGTGTGCACACATGCACACACTCGGGCATGCACACATATACATGCACACACTCATGTGGACACACATGCACACACTCATGCATGCACACACATCCACACATCCACACACACACATGCACACACACAGTAATAATTAAATATATAAATGTAGCATTTTAAAGTTACACGCTTTGTAAAAGAATCACTTATTCAAGGGCTAGAGAAAGAGCTTGGTGGTTAAGAGTACATACTGACCTTCCAGAGGACCCACGTTTGATTCCCAGGAACCACATCTAATGGCTCACGAGCATCTTTCACTCCAGCTACAGAGGATCTGACATCTCTGGCTCCTATGGCAACTGCACTCATGTGTACATACACCCCCACCAACACATGCGCATAGTTAAAATAAGTCTTTTAAAAACATAATTGGTTTTTTTTTAAATGAGTGCATCGAGAATATATTTTAAGAAACTTGCCGTCCGAGTAGCAAGGTATGAGCTTCCTACGGTGTTGGTCTCATTTGCATGAGCTCCTCTTATACTTTTGTGCCCACACAAAGCTCAGGGCTTGAGAATTGTACTACTGTTTTTCTGTAAGTTGGAAGCGTACCGAGAAGAAAAGACACACCTTTAAGTGGGTTTTAGCCTTGGCTTTGCTCTATCTTCTTTGGCAATCATTTAATTCTGTGAATTCTATTTTTCTCATATAAAACAAGAACAATACGATCTATTCAGTCAGAAGTACTTAACATATAGAAGGCACCGTTGTGAAAGCCAGCCAGAGACTAAATAATTCAAGCAAAACAGAGATCTGTCTTCTTGTGCCACTCTCTAAGAAAAAGCTATTATTCAGGCTAAAAATTGCAGGATACAGATGTGTTTCTTTTATGGCATTTCAATTGCTAATATATTTAAAGATATGTCAGTACATATGCAAAAAGAACCTCATAGCATGTAGTATTATAAGAAAAACACTAAATATTAATTGGAAGCTAAAAATTTTTAGGTGAAAATGTTTTGCTTTTTAAAGTTCACATTGACATTGTATTTAAGCTTTAAACTTCCTACCTGCTTTTTGGGAAGATATATATGTAGATACTATGAAATGGAAAGATTTTTTTTTTTTTGGTGGGGGAGTTTGAAGTCAGGGTTTCTCTGTCTCCTTGGATGTCCTGGAACTCACTCTGTAGACAAGGATGGTCTTGAACTCAGAGATCTGCCTGCCTCTATTCCCTGATTATTGGGTTTAAAGTTATGTGCCTAGAAGCATTTATAATATGATATCATCAATAGTTTGGTTAGCAACTTTATGTACATTTAAAGTACTTTCTTCTAATTTTTTCCTTATATACTTGTTATGTGTGTGTGTGTATGTCAATTTTATATACTACTTTTAATAAACTATTACATTTATTTTGTGTGTGTGCACATGAGAATATACCACAGCACATGCGGAGGTCAGAGGATAGTTTGTAGGAGTCATTTCTTTCCTTCTACCATGTGGGCTTTGGGGAGTCATCTCAGTTGCCAGGCCTGGCAACAAGAACTTTACCCCTTGCACCAGTCACAGGCTTTATACTACATTTTTAAGTTCCTCATAGTCTCATGAAATCTTCATGAAGCGTGTTTTGACAGTATGAGGACACTGTTCTGCTGTGTCCTGTTTTCTCTATAATCGTAATGTTTTATGTCTTATCATTTCGGCTCACAGTGTAGGGGCTGTGTTTCCTTCTGTTTTCATACAGGGTCATGACACGTGCCTCACTTTATTGACAGCCACCCTGCTTTTCATTCACGTTTGACTCTACTCCCAAGTGCGTATTTATGCATGCTTCAGTAGCTCTGGAGCGGCATGTGTCAGTAGGCCCTGTCAGTGTGTTCTTTTACTTATACGGTTTGGCCGTAGAACATTTGTATTAAGTATGCAGTAAAATAGTATTTAGTTTGGTCTTTCACCTTTAAACAGTCTATTAATCCTGGAAACAAACCCAAGCAAATCCAAAGATAATCAGCACCCTTGAGAAGGATTGGTCTTGAAATCAATCACTAGTGTAGTTAGTTAGTAGATGTTCGGACTGTCCATCCCTGGTCCCTGGGCTCCAAATGCTGAGCTTCTGGGCCCATAATCACCCTGAAGCAGGACGGTGTAGGCAGGCCTCATGCTTTCTGAAAGCCTGTGAAAGCTTATGGTATGTCACCTAATAAAAGCAGAGGAAAGATCAGCTGTTCGCAGAAGGAAGCATTGGTGACTCTCGATTCGCCTTCACAGTGGCGCTGGGATTAAGTACACGGACAGGGTCAAGAGTGGAGTCACCGGGGAGCAGATCTGGCTGCAGATCAACGAGCCCACTCCGAACGACAAAGGGAAATACGTGATGGAGCTCTTTGACGGCAAGACGGGACACCAGAAGACGGTGGACCTCTCTGGACAAGGTAAACTTACTCACTCAGACTCACTGTAGAATGCACCAACGCAAAAGGAGGCTGTTACACTGGGGATGTCAAGGGAGTTGGTATTTGTGATGCTTGGGTTGAATGGACCTGTCCTGATTGGTCACTCTGAGTCCCAATCTTTTTGGAAGCCTGTCTTGTTTTTAAGTTCAGTTTGATTATATGTCACACTACGTGAGTGGTGCCATTCTGCTGAGATCTGCTGAGGGCTAGTGCAGGACCTAGGCTAAAATAATGGCCTCCGGTGCGTTTCATTAATAGTGATTTGGCAAAGCAGCCTTAATAATGGAGAATTTAGTGAGCAGAAAGATGGAGACAGCACACATGCAGAGAAGATTCTTAGAAGAGGTCAGCTGACTCACCATGAGCTCCTTAAGAGCTAAGAGAGGAAAGCAACCGAGTGGGGGTTAGATCTGGGCATACTCGGCCACTGCAAGGAAGCAGCTGCTTTGACTAGGAAGACTGACTAGGAAGGGAATCGATGACCTACCAAAGCTCCAGAAAGTGGATGGTGAGAGCGCAAGGGCAGAAGGGAAAGGGTTAACTCTGGACTGGAACAAAGGGTCTACTCTGTCCAAAGCTAGACAGGAGTGAATGCGAAGAAGCAAAGGAAGTGAGGAAATCCTGAGCAGGACAAGAGGAAGCTGGAGAGGCCACATCCGAGGGTCCCAGATGTCTTAGTGACCTGCTGAGAGATTGGGGGTTTCTGCAGATAATGGGGTGAAAGAGGAACAAGTAAATGGCTTTCAACAAGCAAAGACCGAAAGTGGCGCACGATCACTGAATAAAACTAAAAGCGTTAAGCGAACGGCTAATAACTAATAACATGCCGTCTCTCCCCGTCCCCGGCAACGTTCTTCCCTCTCTTCTTTCTGAAAGAATAAAACCTTCTAGATGAAAGTCACCAAAGGAGGACTGACTAAACCTGACCCACTCCTTGGTGCACCAAGATGCTGTCCTGGTGTACCATACTCTTCATGTTTTTCAACCTCAGAATAGACTCACAATTTAGAGAACAATTCCAAGCATGCATTGAGGGTGTGTGTGTGTGTGTGTGTGTGTGTGTGTGTGTATTCTCTGAATCCCCTGCTCTCACCCAATGCCTACCTACATGCCTACAAAGACTCACTGAAGGATCTGTAGTCACAGGAGATGGTGCAGTGAACAGGCAGGGCCCTTCTGACCCATGTTTCACCAGCAGCATGGCTGTGGATCTCTCCCACAGTTCATCCAACTGTGGGAAATACAATAGAAAGGGGAAGCCGCAAGTGGGTGGGTAGATTTAACACATTTCAAAAATTATTTTTAACAACAAAGCTTATGCAACTACTCCACTTTAACCCCTCCTAAGACAAAGGCTGTGGATCCCTTTACCGGGTTGCCATAGCCACCAAACACATTAGCTTGACCACAAGTCTCTTTTTCTCTGTGTGGTGTGGGGACTAGAAACAGTTCTATGATGTCATTCTGTGTTCAACCTGAAGCTCAGTCCATTTTCAGAGGAGCAAAAACAAGGGCCTGACTTTATTTATTCTTCCATATGTAAAGTATGTGTGTGTGTATGTGTGCGTGTGTGTGTATTAGTGTAACCAATTAAGTCTCTACTCTCTGGATTTAAATAGGGTTATTGGCTGGGAGATGGCACCATAGGTGTGAAAGTGTAATGGCCCGAGAGGCTGGTCCTCAGGACCCATATGGAAAGCTGGATGTGGTGGTACACATCTGCAATCTCTACTTCTACCCTGAGGTGGGGTGGGGGTGGAGACAGGAGAATTATCAAGAGACTCAAGGCCAGCCAGCCCTGAGTAAACTGAGCAGCAGCAGAAAGGAGACCCTGCCTCACTGAGCAGCTGGTGAGAACTGGCTCATGAAAGCTGCATTCTGATCCCTTCACACAAGTCAAGGTGTACTCTCAACACACACAAAAATAAATCATGTCTCTGTGTATGTATGAGTGTGTGTGTGAGTGTGTGTGTGCACGAGTATGTGTGAGCGTGTGTGTATGTGCACGAGTGTGTGTGCACAAGTGTGTGTGCACGAGTGTGTGTGCACGAGTGTGTGTGCACGAGTGTGTGTGAGTGTGTGTGCACACGAGTGTGAGCATGTGTGTGCACATGTGTGTGCATATGTGTGTATGAGTGTGTGCACGAGTGTGTGTGTGCACGAGTGTGAGCATGTGTGTGAGCGTGTGTGTGCACGAGTGTGTGTGCACATGTGTGTGCACATGTGTGTACATATGTGTGTATGAGTTTGTGTGCATGTGTGTATGTTTCTTGGGCCACAAAGGAGATGGGAGATGAAATAGAAGGATTTCTAAACAAACTTGCCTTTTTTCATGAACTTCAGCCGAGTGTCTCGCCCTGAAGTCACGGGGGATAAGATTATTTTAGAACCCTGTGATGCTCTTTTTTTTTTAAATTTTTTTATTGGATGTTTTATTTACATTTCATATGTTGTCCCCTTACCCCATTCCCCACCCACCCAGGAACCCCCAATCCCCTCACCCCTCCTCCTTCTTCTCTGTGGATGTAACCTCTATCTACCCCCCCCACTCCCACCTCCCCACCCTCAAAATTCCCACCCCCTGGGGCGTCCAGCCTTCATGAGGTCAATCTCAGTCCCTCCATCTCTGCTCCACGGTGGCTTGAGAAATACCACTTCAGTGAGAGGAGGGAGGAGGGAAGAGGGACAGAGGTTGGGGAGGACCATGAACAAAGCCCACTGATACACATGTGAGCAGTGCAGTGGTGACACCTATTGCTTTCTATGCTAACAAAACTGTATTTTAAAAATAAAAAAATTAAAATAAAATAAAAAAACAGTCTCTGTTCTGTAATGCATAGCACTCTGGATTTCAGGCCAGTCTTGGCATACGACATTACAACTATGACTCAGTGTGCTCTCCTGCCTGAACAGAGCAGAAAACCTAACATGAAGATGAGTGTCCAGTCAGGAGCCTATGAGGGCTAATTTAATAAGAAGGTTTTGGGTTTTTTTTTTCAAAGATGTTTAGACAACATACCTTTATTTGAAAGACTTTTGGCGGGACTATTAGCTAACTTTTTGTTTAAAATGGAAGGCTCCTTGCTGAGATGAAAGGATCTAAACTCTATTACTTCATATTTTCTACACAGAAAGTATTTATTTGTCTTGTTGAGAACATTCCATTGTAATATGAAGCCATAGGCAGCCTCACGGAAAGGTGGGCGGTGACCTAACCTTGTGACTTTAACCAGCCCTGTGTGTCATCAGTTCTTACTGATAAAGTTTTAATTTTCTTCCCTTTTTTTTCTTTTAAAGCATTTGATGAAGCCTTTGCTGAATTCCAGAGGTTAAAGTAAGTTCCCCTTCCTGGCAAGGGCCACTTCTACTCAAGTTACATTCCAGGAACCCTGTGTTCCACTGGCCTATCTGAGTACCAGAAAGTCTTTTGTTTCAGCAAGCATAGGAAAAGCCCGCTTGACACTGTTAGTGGAGCTGCCAGGTGTCTCTGAAGCAGAGTGAGGGCTGACTTCCGCCTCCGCTTTGTGTAGTAGATGCAGTCTGGGTTTGTGGCAGCTCCTCACGGAACTCAGAGCAGATTTCTATTTGGGAGGGTAGCTTTCCAAGCCTGCACTGAAGCATGCCTGTATGTGTTTAAGTGTGTGTGTGTGTGCGTGTGTGTGACAGAGAGAGAGAGAGACAGAGCCAGAAAGAGCCAGAGAGAGAGAGACACAAAGAGAGAAGCAGAGAGACAGAGACAGAGGAGGGTGGGAGAGGGAAAAGGAGAGGGAGGAAGGAGACAGAGAGACAGATGATAGATAGATAGATAGATAGATAGATAGATAGATAGATAGATAGAGTGAGACAGAGACAGAGAAAGAGAGACAGAGACAGAGAGACAGAGAAGGGTAGAGGGAAAGGAAGAGGGAGGAAGGTGACAGAGAGAGAGAGAGAGGCAGAGAGACAGAGATAGAGAGACAGAGACAGAGGGGGGAGAGGGAAAGGGAGGAAGGAGACAGAGAGACACAGAGACAGAGAGAGACAGAGAGGGGATGAAGGAAAGGGAGAGGGAGGAAGGAGACAGAGAGACAGACACAGAGGGAGACTACTTGAAATGATACTAACACAACTCTTCTTTGTCTCTCTCAACCACAGACAAGCTGCCATTGCTGAAAAAAGTGAGTAACTACTTCCACACTTAGCATGGAGGCAAACTCAACGTCAAAATTCATTTCCTGCCATATCTACAGATGATAATGGGTTCTTTTCTTGCTGGGCTTGGTAGTGTAAGCCTTTAATCCCAGTGATTGTGAGGCAGAGGCAGGCAGATCTCTCTGAGTTCTAGGCCAGCTTGGTCTATATAGGGAGATCGAGGATAACTAAGGCTATGTAGTGAGATCCTGTCTCAAAAAAGGAAAATGGGTTTTGTCTTCTTTCTTTTATAAATTATAGATGGTCTACATATGTTTTTCACTTTAGTCTTGTGTCTGTAGGAAGGTCTCAATTGTGACATCTCGCTCTTGTCCTCTACAGACATTGTAAAAAAAAAAATCTCTTGGTTGTAAACCATATGATAGGTATTAGTCACTTACAGATACAATGTATCCGAAGAAAATCAGGCCCAGTGAACAATATAAGAGTCTGAAACACTGTCTTTTTGACACTGGGCAAACAAGGTTCAAGAGTCACAAATTGAGTAAAATGAAGCTGGGAGCCATGGTGTTTATGCCAGAGAGGAGGCCTTGGGGTGTGTTACAGAAGGGTTCCTTCATCAAGTGCTGAGATAGTCATTCCCACAGCACGCATGTGTCCAGCCCTAGATTTCAGCACCTGTCTTACACTTTTATTGATATACCCAGCCACAGATAGACAGACCCAGCACTACCAAGAACCAAGAAAAGTGAGCTCTCTAAGGAGAGCCTCAAAGGAGGCTACACAAGCCTATAGCGCTCCCAGATTATAGCCTTCCCAGTATGCCACTGGTGTTCATCATAGAGAAACCATAAAGAGACCGTGGCCTGCTCAGAGCCTCTATCTTAAGATGGGCTGTGCTTTCTTGAGCTCCCACCTGCTGCGCTACACAAGGGCTAGAACTGAATATAGCCATGAAAATCATCATACAGCAGGTCTTGATGTGACAAGAAAGTTCCAAGCTGGTGCTGCAGGTACGGCTTCAGGTACCTGTGCATGTGCGCAGTAAGTAAAGAAAAGACCAGAGCCACTGAGTCATTTCTCATTTTGCATGTTGAAAGCAGTATGAAATAACCACCAGGACAGGGAAGAACACGGTGGGCGGCTGGTGTCGTTAAGTCTTTTGAGGTCGTGATCATTAGCTCTCCTCATTGCAGAAATTAACCAGAAATTGCTGTGCTTGCAGATCGGGCCCGGGTGTTGGGTGGTCTTCCCGATGTTGTCACCATTCAAGAGGGCAAGGTGAGTACTGTCATCCCTGCCACCACGTGGGGAAAGGTCCCAATATCCTACACTGTGGTCCTTCCTTTGGCATCCCACCATCTCTTATTTTCTTGGGTCTGCACTTGACCACAATAACCAAATACATGGTTAAAAGTTCAGCATTCCAGTCATAGTGTCTTGTCAGGCCAGCATCAGGATGAAAGTTTGTCTTGTGAGCCTGGATTTAGGCCATTTCACCAGTGTCATGTTTTTAAACCATCAGGAGCCATTAGGCTGTGTGAAAACGAACCTGAAAGCAGTTGCTCTTAGCCCTGTAACCACAGAAGAAAGAAATTATTCCAGCATACTGGGAGGTGCCATGCTATCTCGTGGTTACAGGGAATCATGCCGCCCCATGAGTTTTTAATAGCTCCATCTCCAATGAAATCCAACCTCTCCGTTTGATGTTAAACTGGTATTTCCTGGCTTCTTCTACCCGAAAGGCAATGAATGTGATCTCTAACCTGTAAACCGGGCAGAGCAGTCTGTAATCTAAGAACTCAACGGGGAAAATCCAGTAGAGCCTAAGCCACCTTTGGCTACATAGCCAGACCCCACATCAATCAAAAGAGGTTTAATATACATCTTGCAAATCCAGAGAGACCTGCAGTGAAATAAAACCTTTTCCTACCCGGGAGAGCAGTGACTGCAATGGTGGGCATGGGAGGGATGACCACGCAGAACTTACATATCAAAGCAAGACTGTAGATTCAGTGCAATACATTTCTTTGTGGGCGGAAAAATGCCGTCGTCGACTTTCAGCTTAACCTTTGAGAGCAGTTTCTGTTCTTAAACGTTCTTCTCCACTTTCCTCACTTCATGAGGTTAAACTCACTGGACAGTAGTGACAATTAGGAGAGAATGGATGTGAAAGTACCTCGAATCCACAGCTCAGATCTCAAGGATGGATGCTAGTCTTCCACAATGCCTACCTCCGATGTCTGCGATTTCGGTTTGATTTACTTTTTTTTTGTTTTTTTGAGACAGGGTTTCTCTGTGTAGCCCTGGCTATCCTGGAACTCACTCTGTAGATGAAGCTGGCCTCGAACTCAGAAATCCGCCTGCCTCTGCTTCCCAAGTGCTGGGATTAAAGGTGTGCGCCATTACCGCCCGGCTTGACTTACATTTTACCCCACATAAATAATCAGATTCCAAAACCTGAAACTGGTCTGCTCAGATACATTTAATGATGCCGATTTGACTCATTTAATAATTATTACATGCATGTATTTCTTTATTGGAGGACAGGACATGCTATAACATGTGTGTGGAAGTCAGAGTACCACCTGCAGGTATTCATTCTCTCCTTCCACAGTGTGGTATTGGGGGGTTGAACTCTGGTCACTCAGTTTGGCAGCAAGCATCTTTACCCACAGAGCATTTTTCTAACTTGTACTGTTCTTTCTCAAATGTACCCATTTAAGAGTAATCCAGTAGAAATACTAATTTAAGCTAGCATTGCAGCACATGCTCATAAGCCCAGCACTTAGGATGCATAAGCAAGAGAGTCACAGGTCAAGCCTGAGCTACACAGCCCGTCTCAAAAACTTGCTAACTAATGGTGAGGTGTAAGGCAGTTTTATAATCTACCCAGCTTCACTCCCACAGAAGAGGTTCTCAGTGGTCACATAAGATCTACTGGGAAGATGTTTAAGAGAACACTCCTTTCCTATTAATGCTGACTTCGTTCCCAGTCAAGAATGTGTCATTTAGCACTGGCCATGGAGAGTAGGTAAAGACATCATGAAATAAAACACACATACCTGAACTCCAGTGATAGTGACACACAATAGAAATGCACAGTGGCAAATGCAGGAAGGGTGTGGGGAGACGGAATTGCTTATGCATTGTTGGTGTGACGTAAGCCCAAATTATATCAGTTCTTAGCAAAAGAGCCTGGCAAATTCTAGGGAGAAAAATGAATCATATATTTATCATACAGTCCAGCAACTGAACCCTGGGCATTTATCCCAGAGAAATGGGAAAGCCTGTGCTCTATTCATAGTAACTCCATTCACGATAGCCCCAGACTGGAAATGTACATATGACCCTCAGGGACACTGGCACATTAGTCAGCAACAAAGGGCCAAGAGGCTGATTCAGCAGCATAGGTGGATCTGCAGGGAATTGTGTGCAGACAAAGAAGCAGTCTGGGAAGTTTGCATACTGTAGACCGTGTTTATATAACATTTTGAAATGACAATGTCCTATAAATGGAACATTGAGGAGCAGCTGCTGGAGATTGAGAACAGAGCTGCAGATCAAAACGCAAAGCTGTGGACTCCCAGTCCCGGTGGATATATCTATAACACAACTTCCACACCTAAGGCCCAGGAGTCACTGCAGAAGAGGGGGCGGAAGGATAGATAGTAAGAGCCAGAGGATCAGGGAGTTATGTGCAACTGTGTCTCTTGTTAACATCAGGAACTGCACCTATAAAGTCTCAACAACATGATCCCCCCAGTGTAAGCTGAACAAAGACAGCAACGGGGATGCTAAAGTGGACAGGGTGAGGACCAGGAGGCCCAGCTAGAAATGCTGAGAGCCAAAGAGATAGTCTTCCTCAGGGAAGATAAAGCCAATTGATTATCCAATACCAAATAGTCAGTCCTAAAATCACACATTCAAGTAACATTGTATTTGTTGTATGTAGGAATATATATGTATGTGTGTGTGTGTATAGATACATATATGTAAATATATGTATATATCAACAGTTAATTTAAAAAAGAGGCCATGAATTTGAAAGAGCAAGAGAGGCAATATGGAGGGGATTGGAAGAAGGAAAGGGAAGGGAGAAATAATGAAATTATAATGTCAGCAATTTTTATAATCTCAAAAATAAAAGATATATTTTAAAAAAGGAACATGGTTGAGAGGTTGGAGTGGCACATGGAGCTTTGAAAGGACAGCACAGGGAGCTTGTGGTGATGAAAGTGTATCAGCCACGGTGGTGGGTTCAGAACACTACCCACTGAATAGAACAACTTTAAACACAACCACAAGCCTCTACAGTATAGAGTTGCGCGTGAGTCTTACATTTTCTTAATAAGGCAAAGTAAAACTACAGCCCCAAATGCCAGTGTCTCAGTAGAGTTTCAACACGCCGGAGAATATTTTATTTAGGATGCATTTGGGCCAAGCACCTCTGCGACAACACGGGTTGGATGGGGTCCAGGAAGCTGAAGAAAATGAGGAAGATGGAATGGGGAAATTACTTAAATTATGTAGAGCAGCTGCTGCCATTCCAGTGCTGGGCCCTGTGACGCAGATGCAATGCATAACTGAGCAGGGAGTGAGATTTTTCTGCTGATGCAGCCCAGAGGCCCACATCAGAGTGAGCGAAAGGTGTCTGGGTGTTTGTGGAGGAGAAAGTGGAGATGGAGGGCGGAAAGAAAGCCCCTCAGTGTGCTGACACAGACAAGCATTCTAGAGTTCCAAAGCCTGGCTCTACCTGCTACCTGCACCTTATTCAGAGCATAACCATGGGTGCCTAACTTTAAACCACATGACTACTTGAAACCTCAGCCCGGAAGCCTTGTAGTCATCACTGATGTGGAGTTGGATCAGAATTAGCTGATTTATCACCTTCCTTTCCATGATCCTTTCTGCAGGCACTTAATCTCACTTGCAATGTGTGGGGCGACCCGACCCCTGAGGTGTCCTGGCTGAAAAATGAGAAGCCGCTGACGTCCGACGATCACTGCAGCCTCAAGTTTGAGGCTGGGAAGACTGCGTTCTTCACCATCTCGGGTGTGAGCACGGCAGACTCTGGCAAGTACGGGCTGGTGGTGAAGAACAAATACGGCTCGGAGACCAGCGACTTCACCGTGAGTGTGTTCATCCCGGAGGAGGAGGCAAGGAAAGGCGCATCAGAGCCCCCCAAGGGCAACCAGACCAAGTGAGCAGAGACTGGGGAGTTCGAGGAGAGCCAGGACCAGCTGACCACCTACGGTGCTGCTGTTCTGAAATGATTCAGATAGAGATAAAGAAATCCTCCTGGTGTCTCCGTTTTGTGCTGGCTTAGGAGGAAGCCATCAAATCTTATTCCTATAGAGGAGGCACCAGTGAAGGATGCTTTAAGGGTTTTAATCTACAATTTATGTAGTAAAAAACATTAGGAAGTGATTTCAAGGAAGAAGGGCAGAGAGTGTTGGAGAGGTGCTGACTGTGAGCAGAAATGAGGCAGAGTTGGAAGCAGGTGAAGCTTTACCTGGAAGCTCTTAGGGATTGTGTCCACACCTGGTGTTCTGTCAAAATAGAGGCACGTGGCTACGGGCTTGAGTATGGTAGGTCCCTGTTACTGTAGCGATGCTGCATTTCTGATGGCAGCCTGTGAACTGGCCTCCCCCAGTGTGAATAAAGTCTCCTGCCTCTCCTCTTCCCCTTTGTGTCTCTCTTTGATTCTCACCATATTGGGGCCTTTCCACCTCTTCCTAGTCGTCACTGTCAGAAGGGAGGAGGTGGGGTCCAAACTCAGCCTTTTATCAGGAACCCTCTCCAGAGGCAACTAACCCATTCTACTGTGTACACTAACTGCAGTCATCCCTGCTTTCCTGGTTAAATACCTGTTGAAGATCCTCCTCCAACACACCACCAGAGATGAATCCTGGTTGTGAACACTGGGGACACATTCAAACAGTGACACCGAGAACCAAGCAGTCTCCCTGTGCGGCAGGAATGCCTCCTATGCTTATAGAGCTTTTGAAAGATCAGGGCTGAAGTTGGCTCTAATCTGACTGTTGTCCTTCACTGTCTAGCTGAGTGTCTGCTGCTGCAGTGCTGGACCCAGGCAGGAGCAGGACACTGAGTTCTCAAACCCGGAGCTCGGTTCATGAGAAGGGGTTGTTACTTGATCATAGCCTCCTCTCTGGAGATGGCAGACCTCACTTCCACACGGATCCTCATCATGAGGCTCTCACCAAAGCCAAACCAGTGAGATGGACTGGTCTTGGCTGCTCCTCTTCTAAACTGCGTAAACTTCATTTCTTTGCAAAGCTAGCAGGCTTCAAGTCCTTTAGTATAGAAAACTATACACTCTACCATAGTTAATAAATGCATTTCCTGGAACCCAAGTGAACCCCAGTTGAAGGTCACTGTCCAGACATAGTCCTAATTTTTCCTGCTTTAGCACAAGGCTTCTTAGGGACAAGTAAACCCAGAAGGAAAGAAAGGGCCACCTGACACACACATACCTTTCAGGAAGCCTGAGAAGAGTCCAACAGAGGCAATGTCTCATGATGAGATAGAG
Source organism: Grammomys surdaster (assembly GCF_004785775.1). NCBI lineage: Eukaryota > Metazoa > Chordata > Mammalia > Rodentia > Muridae > Grammomys > Grammomys surdaster. The sequence continues at coordinate 2,080,495 of NW_021604590.1, read as the reverse complement.
GCTCCTGAGCCCTCACAGAACCCACAATGCAACCTAAGAGCCGGCAAGCAGGGTCCCAGTGTTGGGGGACCAGAGGTGTGTGAGAGTCGATCCTACCCAGGCTGGAGAAGAAGGCATGTTAAATATCACATGCACACTCACACACACACTCACACACACACACATACACACACACACAGAGAGAGAGAGAGAGAGAGAGAGAGAGAGAGAGAGAGAGAGAGCATGTTCTGATTTCTGAAGTTGTATGAGAACATGAAACCACTGTGTAGTCCCACCAGGAACCCCACCATGTGGCAGAAGGACCTGATGGGGCAGAGCATCAAGGACAGAGAGAGGAATGTTTATATTCAGGGAAATATGAAGAATCCTCAACAAACTGATTCTAAGGACTATTTCAGCTATTGTAATGACCAAACTCTATTAGCTACATGATAATTCAGTAGCTTTTGAAACTATTTCTAAATAGAAAACCACAGCTAAAACCACAGACATGTTGATATAACAATTCCGAAGTTTCTTTCTAACCCATAATTCATGAATCTGTGGTCTGCTTCAGTCAGGCTGTTGATATAGTCATTCTAGATCATAGTAGAAGTCTGTTTTTTATAAAATTAATATATATGGTCAAGTGACAAATCCTGGACATTTCTAAGCTCTTGAAAGTACATCCTGACATTTTTTTTCTGTTTCAAAATTTAGTTATTGAAAAAAATTAGTTTGAGAACTACTGTTTATAATATTTAAAAATCTCTTTAATTTGTTAAATTGTATTTATCAACTGAAATTTTTTTCCATTGTAACCACTGTTGTTATCTGGCTTAAAAAATATTCCCAAGAAATTAATTGTAGCTGCCTACTTCAGTATATAAAAACAGAAAAAAATTATAAAATTCAAGTTCTCTTAAATGTTCTCATGTTATATATCAACCTAGATATAAGATAATAGTCAAACATTCTAAATTAGAATCAGAAAACTAAGCTGTTACAAGGCTAAATTATCTGAAACATTCCAAGTACATAAAAATAAAGAGACTGGAAAGGTGGCTCAGTCAGGAAAGTACTTCCCACACAAGCATGAGGACCAGAGTTGGATCCCTAGCACCCCATAAAAAGCCAGGCACAGTGAGCACTTATGATCCCAGTGCTGAGGCAGAGGCCAGAGCAGCCCCAGGGCCCTCTGGCCAGCCAGTCTAGACAAAGCAAGGTAGATGGCGCCTCAAAAATGTCACCTGAGGCTGACCACATACTCATACAATGCACATACACATACACACACAGAGTTACACAAATACTCTCACACACAAACACACACACACCCTTACATATTCTCTCTCACACACAAACACACACATATGCACACACACAATACTCTTATATACACACTCACACACCCTTACACAAACATAGTTGCATATGAACACACTCATACACACCTGTATGCACACTCACACACATGCACATACACTCACACAATACTCTTATATACACACTCACCCTTACATACACATAGTTGCATATGAACACACTCATACACACCCATATGCACACTCACATACATGCACATACACTCACACAATGCTCATATACACACATACACATAAAATACACAGACTCTATGAAGCCATAATACTAACTTTATGTAGATAGAGACGCTCACAGCAGGGACTGGAAATTAATACTAACACCAGAACAAGGGATGTGACTCAGTTGCTCAAAGTGGGCTATGTGAAGACAGCTTAGACAACGCAAAACTGGTCACAGTAAAAAAATCTCACTACTGACATGGAGTAGCTGTACCAGCTTGCCATCTGCCTGGAGGTGGTTCTGGGGAGAAAGAAAAAATTGACAGACTCTTCAAGTCAATAACGGCTGCATGTGGAGTCCACATTTACAGCAAGGCATGGTGGGAGTCCCACAAGAACACCCATAACAACGGAAATGATGTCTGGAGACCAGAGAAGCAAGTGTAGAACTTCACTACAGGGGACTTCTGTGTCTAGCCACAAAGGATTGCTGTTAGGAGGATTGTTCTCGCAGGAACAGCTAGAAAACCTGGCTAAATATAAAGCAGAAAATGCCTGGGGCCTGGGGTAGCCCACACACAGGACTGTGATTCCTCAGGGGGCTGGGAATGGGTTAGAGCAACAGCTGTGACTTCTCCGGCTGCTTGCTTGGATGAAGAGCTCAGGCTACAGTTCAGCCTCACTGAACTGAAGAGGGGGAGGTTCCTAGGAAGCTTATTAGTGAGAAGAATTGCACAGACCAGGGGGCTGGAGTGCTGCAGGTGGCCTGGATGAGTTCTGGAGGGAGCCACTGGGGTGGTCAGAAACAACTTTTGAAACTCACGTGGGCTGGAAATAGTTCTCATTGCTACCAGCGCAAGTGAAAAGTGTCGGGCAAACGTCTCAGAAGTTTCTCACTTTCACCCTGAAGGCCACTAGTCCTAGACTGAAAGCTGAAAGGGGAGCTGCACACAGATGGACGGGTGACTCAATGGCTAAGTATGTTTGCTCTGAAAGCATACGGAAATGAGTTCAAATCCTCAGCATCCACATAAAAGCCAGGTTAGCTCCAAGTGTCTGTAACACTAGCATGGGGGCAGAGACAGGAGAGCTCACTGGCCAGCCGTCCTACCCAAAATGGTGAGCTTCTGGTCCTTTGAGAGACTTGTCTCAATGTAATAAGACAGAGATCAATAGAGAAAAACAGCCCACACAGTTGTCTGGCCTCTATGTGTACATACAGGTACATGTGCTTGTACACATACACACAGGGGCACACATGTGTGCATACACACAGAGTCACCACACACACACAGACAAATGTGTAAACACACACACACGACACATACACACACTGACACAAACACATGTAAACAAGCCTAAAAAGGATGAGATTTCTGTAAGACTGGAAACTATGCATCAGAATAATAAGCAAGGCACTTCAAATAACACAGTATTGAACAGTGTAACAGTTACAATAGCAAGTATCCAATCCAAACTTAGTAGGCTTTTACACTGGGGGTGTTGCTTCTGGAAGAGTATTAGCCTCACAGCAGCAAGGCCTTATTCAGTTTCCAGCACCCCAGTACACACACACACACACACACACACACACACACACACACACAGAGTCTTATTTAGGGTTACTATTGCTGTGAAGAGAAACAATGACCACTGTAACTCTTATAAAGGAAAGCATTTAATTGGGGCTGGCTTACAGTTTCAGAGGTTTAGTCCATTATCATCATGGAGGGAAGCATGGCAGTATACAACCAGACATGGTGCTGGAGAAACTGAGAGTTCTACATCTGGACTGCAGACAGCAGGAAGAGAGACTTAGCCACTTGGCCTGGCTTGGGCTTCTGAAATCACAAAGCCTGCCCCCATTGACATATTTCCTCCAACAAGGCCACCAGGGTATCAACCTATAGTAGCACCAGGCTTCTCCACCCTCAGTGACAGTCCTTTCTCCACCTTTCTACCTGAATCTTTGGGAAGTCAAATTCTTCCTTGGTCATGGCTACCTTAGAGGTCACTGCAGTGCTTGACTGTGAAGATCCAGGAGAAGAGGATGATGCCCAGACTAGAAACATATTTAAGAAGTGAAATGAGGAAGCCCTAGCTGGGGATTGCAGGAATGGTAAGAGAGAGAATTGATCAGGAAGACTTGCTTACCTATATGCAAGAGCACCTGGGACGATGGTTCTGCAGTGGAGAGGAGACCATTCAGAGGCTGAAGGAGAAGGAACGTGAAGGGTAGCATAATGGCAAAAATATTATGTTTACTAAAAACTGTTTTTAGGACCTGGAGAGATGGCTCAGTGGTTGAGGACTGGGGCATGAATCTCCAGACTCACATGACTGCTGTGTATCTGTAGCTGCCTGATTGCAGATCCATCCTCAGAGGGCAGAGTCATGGGAACCCCAAAACCAGCTGGCTAAAACATGTGCACATGCAAGTATACATGTGTGCCTACACATAGGAAAACATGCATACACACATATGACAACAGAAAAAAAATAGTTTTAGAGCTAACCCCAAAGTGATGTGAGCCGTGTGAGTTGAAGGCAAGGGAGGACAGTGTGTCATGGCTGCAGAGACTGATGTCCAAGAACAAATAAAAGAGTTAGAACGCCAGGAACTCTGAATTCTGTTACCGTGCAACCATGCTTGATGGGTTACCAGTGCACACAACCATGCTTGATTGGTTACTAGAGCACACCATCATGCTTGGCCTTTTACCTGGGTGCTAGGGATTCAAACTCAGGCTCTCGTGTTTCTGCAACCATTGTTCTTACCCACTGAGCATGTCTCTAGTCCCCGGACTCCACCTCTGAGGGCAGATAATTGCATTTTGAAGAAAAGGAGAAGACTACATTTTTAAAGGTTTGAAAAGACTGGGGGGGTGTCACTACATAGTAAAATATTTGTCTAGTAGGTGCCGGATCCTAGGTTTGAGCCCCAGCAGCACAAAAAAACCCAACCAGTTCTGGATCTAAAAGGCCTTGCTGTGTCTAAGCCAGGAATAAAGGTTCCATGTCACTGGGACAAACAGAACTCAAGGATTTCCTTCCAGAAGCCAGCTGTGTCCCTTGTATTGTTTTATGTCCTTTATCTGATGGCTCTGGGCTAATATTGGCTATCTAAACAGTGGCTTGCTACCAAAAGCCCTCCCCAAGAAGCTCTCCATGCAAGCTACAGCTCATGTATATAGCTCATGCATGCAGTCCATCTATGCTGCCCATCTATGCTGCTCATCCATGAAGCCTGTCCACACAGACTTTCCATTCCCCACTGCTCTCCACAGCCTAGCATTCCCTGCTGCCTCACCAGGCCTGGAAAGCATCCATGCTCACTGCCATCTGCCAACACAGGCATGTACCATTCCTTTTCTTCCTGAACAGTACAGTTCAATTCACCAGAAATGTGCACAAGAAGTGTCCCTCTTTGCAACCCAAACCAAGGACTGTGATGCCAAGAAGAGGCTTCATTATTTTATTTCACAGAAGAGAAATAAAGTTGTAGGAGGAGCTAAGGTGGGAGGAGTAAGGAGAGGAAGAGGAGGAGCTAGGAGAGGGAGAGAGGAGAGAGAGGGGAACATGGAGGCGGATGTTCATGTGTCTCCTGCAGTCAAAGGTAGTTGGTATATCTAGGTTGGGTATTGGGTTACACCTCTGATTGAGTGGGCATCTTGTTATTGGTCATTACCAAATATGTAAGCCTTTGGATAATCTAAGCATTAGAGTCTCATTTGTCCCGAGCCTGCATGGTCAGCAGGATGGTCTGGGCAATGCCCAGCCTTGTGGAGACAGTGTGGAAGTTTGGCAGAGCCATCTCCCACGCTGGCCATTTCTAGCTGTGGCACGCATGTGACCCCTGGCCACAGAACATGGTGGCTGAGCTAGGCAGAGCCATTGCAGCTTAGATAGTCTGCTTGACCCAAGGCCGTTTTAAATAATTACTTCAACATAAAGTGGCTCCTTGCTACACTTGAACCAGCAAAGCTGAAATTCTCCTCTTCAGAGGCTGCCAGTTTGTGAGTCGTGAAATAAAGAGGAGACAATGGTGCAAATGAAATCCAACTCCTGATTTCCTCCGAGTTGAAGAGGAAAGCAATTACCTCTACGTCATGTTACTATGTCAGATATGTCGTCACTATTCACTCAGTATTTACAGAGTTCACAGCTAATATTGGCTATCTTCACAGAGCCCTCAGCATGGCAGCTGAAAACCTCTGACATCCAAGAAGGCTTATGTCCAACGTAAGTGGAAAGTTACTAATGGCTTTGACCTCTGCACACATGCTGTTGAAAGTCAAGGAAGTGCCTCCAGGTGCAAAACTGTTTCTTCTAGTGTGTCAGGACAAAGTTTCTCACAAATGACCAGCACTGTGAGGTGACAACAAGAAGAAAGAAGAAGAAGAGGAGGAGGAGGAGGAGGAGGAGGAGGAGGAGGAGGAGGAGGAGGAGAAGGAGGAAGAGGAAGAAGAAGGAGAAGGAGGAGGAGGAGGAGGAGGAGGAGGAGGAGGAGGAAAGACAGAACATGATTATGGCCTACTCACCTGAACATCATGCCTATGAAGAACTAGTCTACCACATTTAATCATTATTCAATTAGAACGCTTCTTAATTTCATATTTCTTGAGGCTCATTACACTTAATATAGTTTCTTGTCAAGGCCACATTATGGTCATTAGCATTTTTAAAAGCTTGCTAAGCGGTTTAAAAGCTACGTTTTAATAAAGGTTATGTCTTTAAATATAAGTGTCCAAAGTCAGAAAAGCTGTAAGCACAGGTGTTGTAATAGGCAAATTCATCTGTAGGAATGGAAAGATTTAAAGCCGTGGCTCACTGGTTAAGAGCCCTTACTAACTGCTTTTCTAGAGGACTCAAGTTCCCAGCACCCCTGTCAGGAGGCTCACAAGTGCCTGGAACCCTGGGACTTCAGCTCCAGGAGATCGGACACCTTCTCTGGTCCCTAAAGACACCAGCACACATACATGCCCCCCACCCCATAAAAAATTAAAAAATGAAAATATTTAAAAATACAATCATGCAAAGAGTCATTTTAGCCTACGGAGGACATTTTTGGGGCATCTGGTAGGATATGAGTGGGCAGCATGCAAGCAACATTTAAGAAGTAGAAGCAGCTGGATTGCTGGCACAGCAGGGGGACAGAGCCAGCCAGCCTGTCCACTCCACTTTGTGAATTCAAAACTAAAATAGGAAAATGTATCACCCTAAGGCCAGAGTATCCAGTAAATGATCAGACCTTTGTTAATTAGTCATTTAAAGCAAAATAAGACAGAAGTCTAGAAATTAAAATAAGCAAACAAAATCCCACTCGTTAGTTAAACAAATACTACAGTGGTATGTTGTAGAGATACAATTATATGTTATTGTTTCTGTATTGTTTATTATATAAAGCTGTGCTTTTTGTTATATAGAGATAGTATAGGGATATAATTGCATATTTTATTGTGATACTATATTATAGTTGTTTAGAGTAGAGCTATAAGTAAGAGAAAACTAGGGGTCTTGAATTTTAAAAATATTGCATAAATGTTTTAAACAAAACTTTTGAAACTGCTTCTCGCTTCTACAGTAGCCACAGCTGCAGAAATGCACGGTGTCCCTTGTCAACACAGGAAGTTAGTTATAAAGACATCATTCAGAACAAGAGTCAAATTCTGGGAACACCCTTTAAATAAAACGGGTGGGGGAGGGGTGGACCAGAATGCACTTACTTCCATTGGCTTCAAAATACTTTATATAGGGACCAACCGTCAAAATGGTTCCATAAGTAAAAGTGCTTGGCATGTGCTGTGTGACAAATTTCCTGGGGAGATACAACACACAGGTCTACTCACCCTAGACAGGGAACTCAGGACAGATCAAAGTATAGATACCACCAAAGTCCAATTTGGTGAACCAATGAGTTTTATTGATTACTTATAAAAGTATGGGTGAGGAGTTACTTCTAGGAGCAGAAATGACTCAAAGACAGCTGCATCACCAAAGCACACCCCAGCATGGGTGACAGCTCACAAAGCTGGGAACCTGGAGTACAATACACAGTCTATAGACTGCTCAACAGGGCGGAGAGGGACCTTAACTGGTACCTCAGTTGCTCTAAACCTCTTCCAGGCAGCTCAGCTGGTCTCTGCTTCTTTCAGGCAGCTGCTCTCGTCTTAGAGTGTTCTTCCAAGCTCAGTTTGTCTATGTCTTGGCAGCTCAGCTACTTTGCAGCTTACTCTGGCAGGGAGGGACCTAGTGAATCTGATCCGTTTCAGGGACTTCCTGAAGATATTTTGAGTTGTTTACCTTCCTGTTTAAAGAGCTTCCCTGCCGGAGGGGATGATTTAATTTAGGAGGAAGCTGGTTTACAGCAGCATGTGAGCCTGATCTCCCAATTTTGATCCCCAACAGTCTGATTTCCTTTCCCAGAACCAATGTAAAGGTGGAAGAAGAGAACTGATTCCACAGAGTTGTCCTCTGACTTCCACACACCCACCATAGTACACATACATACACCATGGCGCACACATGTACCATGCTACACACTCATACACATTCAACATGGTACACACTCATACAAACACACATACCATGGTACACACACACACCATGATACACCCTCATACACATATACATACACAATAGTGCACATACACACACATCATGGTGCATACACAACCATGATACACACTCATACACATACACACACACACATATCATGGTACACACCCACATACATACATACATACATACATACAGACAGACACACACACACCATGATACACACACACATACACACACACCATGATGCCCACACACATACACCCTATTGTGCATACAAACACAATAATAATAAAGTTTTAAATAAATACTTTACATAGGTAAGTAGCAGTGGTTAAGAGCACTTTCTGCTTTTACAGAGGACCCAAGTTTGTCTCCCTCACACCCACATGAAAGTTCATAACTTTCACACTCTACCTATTACTCTACTTGTTACTCTGCCTGTAATTCTAGTTCCAGGGGATCTGACCCTCAAGGGCCCTTGCATGCATGCAGTGTACATAAACTCATGCAAACAAACACACCTGGCATAAATAAAATAAGCAATAAATACACCTTTTAAAACCTACTTTATGTAGTAATCAGGCAAATCACTGACCCATTTTGCATGTGCTCTGGACCATGTGTGCACGAACTTCAGAGTGCTGTAATAATAGCACGTCACTCGCTCTCTTCCTGGGTGTCCATCTAACTGTAGAAAGGTACAGACTCATTACATGCTTCCTCTGCCCACAGAGTAGGCTTCCCAAGCATTTACCTGAAGAAGTTGGGAAAAGTTACACTAAGCCCCTAATGTCTTCAAATTAGTCAATTACTGACCTGAGGTTTTTTTTATTTTGGAACATATTAATACGCAGGATATGGTACCAGGTTTGCTGCGCCAGTCACTTATCCTCCAAGAAACATCGATTGAGCAAGAGCTCTGAGAATATAAAGGCGAGCCACATGGATGCTCGCCCTTGGGATGCCTACTAAATACTTAGCAGTGCAATGAACGGGCACCATGTGTGTACAAGGAAGGCTGATGGGTGTTCCCAGGGGAACGCTGCAATTGCCGTTGGTGAGGGTGTAGATAAAGGTAGAAGCCAAGACTGAGAAAGGGCTCTGTGGGGTGGATGTGCTCTCTCTGGGCTTTCATACTGAGCAAGTCTTGCTCATTTTGAAACCAAAAGGACAAGTATTACCACCAGAAGTCACTCAGCATCATGAGGGCACCCCTAGAGAAGACAGGTGGACTAGAAAAGTGGTTTAATAGATACTTCCAGAAAAGATGTCCAACAGAAGTCATCCTGTCCTTATGATGGTATGAATTACTTACTTCAAAAATTCATGTATTGCAAACCCTAGCACCTCAGAACACGACAGTGTTTACAGATTAAGTTCTTTAAAGAAATAAAGTAGAAAAGAGACCACTGGATGGTTGAGAGACATGCAAGGGTTAACTGTGGTTAGCATGATTGTAGAGGACCCCATTTGATTCCTAGCGCCCAGGTCAGGTGGAGTTCCGGTGTGACCTGACATAGGTGGCCTCCTAGGGCTGCTGCACTCACACGCACATGTCCATGCACACACATGCAAAAAGTGTAAGAAGAGATCCCTGTAAAAGCCAAGGAATCACTGCATCTGTAAAACAGAAACTAGAACATTCTAACTGGACAAGCAGCTAGCTCTGAGACCACTTGCTTTCCTGGAAGTCTGTCTACACAATCCAAAAATTGTGGTGCATAGAGGCAAAACAAATACTACAGACAAGTTCACGAGGGAAAACTCAGAAACCACTCAGGAAAAGATGTCTCGTGTAGAAGCATGCCAGAGGAGATTCTTCCGGTAAGAACAAGAACTGATGGAATAAAGAAAATCATTTTTAAGGTAGTTGTGTTTAAATACGGAAAGTAGAAAGAAACCTAGCCTGTCAGCGGGAACCAGTTGCCATAGAAACAAGCAAATGCATTTGGAAAGGAACATCAAAAATATATTTACTGAAATGGAAGAAAAACTTCATACAGAGTTGACCAGAGGGCTAATTAGTGAATTAGAAAGTAAATGGAAGGAAATAGCTCATGAATCAGATTAGATAGATATAAAAAAGAAAACTCTAGAATCATTTGAGAGACCTGGAGGCTAAAATGAGATGTTTCAGGGACTTGAGGGATAGCTCAGAGGTTAACAGCACTGGCTGTTCTTCTAGAGGAAGAAGATCAGTTCCCAGCACCTACATGGTGAGTCACAATTGTCTGTAACTCCAGTTCCAGGAGATCTGGTGCTTTCTTGGGGCCTCTTCAGGCACCAGGCACAGACATGGTACACAGACATACATGCAGGCAAAATGCCCAACACAAAGAACAAAGGGTAATAAATCTTTTACATGAGACATATCAGGCTGGTCATGGTGGTGCACACCTTTGATTCCAACACACAGGAGGCAGAGGCAAGTGGATTACTATGAGTTGGAAGTCAGCCTGGGCTACACAGCAAGCGCCAAGCCAGGCAAAGCCATATAGTGGGACTCTGTCTCCAAAAAACAGTAATAGTTAATAATAATGATAAAACATATCAATATAAACCCAAGCCAAATTTCAGAGAAGAAATGTTTGAATTTTTAAAATTGCATGTTAAGTGCCATTGTGATAGTTTAATGTCTTTATGATATTGTCATGCGCAATTATTCTGGGTTTCTGATATCTTTCTTTTAAAGTGTATGTGTGTGTGTGTGAATGCCATGTGTGCAGAGGTGTTTGAGGAAGCCTGAGGAGGGTGCTGGATTCTCTGGAGTTAGAGTTACAGACTGCGTTGCTTAGTTTGTGGGGGGTTTTGTTGGGTTTTGGTCAATTTGTCACAAGCCACTGCCACCTGGGAAGAAAGAATTTCAATTGAGGAAATGCCTTCATCAGATGACCTTGCAGGAAAGCCTGTGGAACATTTTCTTGATTAAGGATTGATGTGAAGAGCCCAGCCCACCGTGGGCGGTGCCACCACTCGGAAAGTGGTCCTGAGGTGTATAAGAAAGCTGGCTGCACAAGTCGTGGCCAGCAATCCAGTGAGCGGCATTCCTCCAGGGCCTCGGCTGTCAGCTGCCTTCCAGCTCCCGACTCAAACTGCAGTCTTGGCTTCCCTCAATGTCGGACTGTCACTTGTAAGTCAGATAAACCTTTTCCTCCCCAAGTTGCTTTTGGTCGTGATCTTTAGCACACCAATCAAAAGCAACATAGGACACGGCTGGTTGTGAGCTACCTGACATAGGTGCTGGGAACAAAATTTAGGTCCTCTGGAAAAGCAGAGAAGGCCCTAATTGCTGAGCTGTTTCTCCAACCCCGCTGCAATATTCTGTAAATTGTGTGTCTTGTCTTTCCAAGGCCTCTTCTTCCTTCATTAGCACCTAGTATTAGACTCTCTTGGTCTCCTTCCTAGACTTTTAGACTTCATCCGAATCACACACACACACACACACACACACATGCACACACACATATTACCAGGAAGAAGGGAGTTGTTTATTCAAAAAACATGATTCAGTTCCATGAGCAGGATAACAAAAGGGGGAAAAATACTAGCTCAGTGGTTCTCAGCCTGTGGGTAGCAGCCCCTTGGGGTAAATGATTCTTTCATGGGGGTCACATATCAGATATCCCACATATCAGATATTTATGTTACAATTCAAAACAGTAGCAACAATTCAGCTATGAAGCGGCAATGAAAGTGATGTCATGAGCTATCACAACACGAGAAGCTATATTAAAGGGTCACAGTGTTAGGAAGGTTAAGAGTCGCTGTATTAGCATTACATGTGTGGATAAAGCAACCTCGAGAGCACACTGAAGCTCCTGTGGGGAGCGGGCGTGGCCAGCCCTTCCTCCTGGATCACTCTTCACCAGTCATAGCTTCAGTGGGCCCAGAGAGAGCAGCTCTTAGTGGAGAATGATGGATTGAGAAGTAATTCAGACGAAAGAAGAGAGTAAAGTTGTTCTTGCATCAAAATCCAGGTGAGATCGGGTGACAATTTAGACTATCGTTAGCAGTAGAGGTGGAGAAAAACGGAAGAATTTGAGATACAATTTGAGGTTAAAGATTTATTAATTCAGGGCTGAGAAGATAGCTTCTTCCTGAAAGTACTAACTTTGCATTATGTGAGAACCCAAGTTTGAGCCAAAGGACCCATATGACAAATGTCAGACATAGTAGTACACACTTGTAATCCCAGCTCTGGGGATGTAGAGGCAGGTGGATCCCTGGGACTAGATAGCCAGCAAGCTGAGGTACTTAATGAAATCCAGGATGATGAGGGATCGTGAATCAATAAGATAAGGTGGACAAGTCCTGAGGAAGAGCACTCAGGCCTTCACACGCTCACACAGTGGTACACGCATTCACAGATCTGATGACACGCCGGACACAGGAATGAGGAAAGGGGAAGAGCGGTGGGAATGTCATGTCCTTTGATCTGCTCACTGGAAGGAAGGTGGCTCCAGAACTTGGGACAGGAAAACAAAATGGAGAGGAAATAATCTGGGGAAATGAAGGAATTTAGACCTTCTGTTGTGTGTGTTGAATTTGAGATGCTCATTAGACATGTGGGTAGGACAGAGGAGGGGTTAGAGGGACACAGCCGGGCTTTAGAAGACCCATCGGAAGACAAAGATATTTAGCAGTCATTGTCCTGACCTGTAGTGCACCGTATAATCCCAGGGCTTCAGAGGCAGAGACAAAAGGAATACAGGTTTGAGGCTAGCCATAGTGAGACCATGTCTCAGATTTTTCCTTAAAGTCATCAAGGGCCAGTAAGATGGCTCAGTAGGTAATGGTGCTTGCCAACATCCCTGATGACTTCATTTCAATTCCCAGAACCCACACATTTGAAAGAGAATGGACTCCTGAAAGTTGTCCTTTGATCTCCACATGTGTATCATGGTACACACATGCCTCCCTCTGACACATACTTGTTTAATTAAAAGCATCAAAAAAAAAAATCACTGGAACACAGGTACTCCTGAGAGTTGCAGGCTTTTAAGAAAAGATCATGTTTAGAGAAAAGGAAGTAAGTGGAGAACCTTACTACACACTGGTGTTTAGGGTGTTAGAAGAGGAGGATGAGGAAGCAACCTCCTGAAACAACCAGGGGAGAAGGCAAAAGAAAGGCAAAAGAGAAAACTGTGTCCCCATCCTACCCCCAAATGGAGTGGCCGGCTGCGTGAAATGAAGGATGCTGTCCTTGAATTTAGTTGTCAGGAGCCTCGGTGAGGACTTTCAAACATGGAGGTTGAAATCCTGGAGATACATAGTTGCAGGCCATTCGTCCGTTCATAGCCTGAACGGAGAGCAGAGAGGAGGAGGGAGCCGAGGGGCCAGGGGCTGGACAGGGAGGCATGTCTTTAGGGGCATAGGTAATAAACTGAAAGATGGTAATGGGATTTTTTTCTTTTACCTGAGTCGGGACAGTAAAGATGAGGACCAAAGTCCTGAGCAAACAGGAAAAGGCACTAGTCAGAGAGCAGGTGGCAATTACACTGTGCCTGGACAGGAACCCAGGTCTTTTACCTCTATATGACAGAAAGACAGGTAGCTAGTGGTGAGACAAGGGGGATATTTTGATCTAACTGTATTTTTGTTTCAGATACGACCTGTTTATATAGCTCAATGTGGCCTCAAACCCAAGCAGACTGGCCTTGATCTCCAGAGCCTCTAGTCTCAGCCCCCTGACTGCTGAGATTATAGGCATATACCACTAGGCATTGTCTTAAGGAATCGTGACGCTAAGCCACCAGCCTAAAGTGAGGGATCAAAGAAGAGATAGAGAATTTAGTTCTAGGCATTAAAAAGAGACAAAGATTTGGCATAAGGACCTTAGAGAGCAGAAAACATAGCAGAAGGGCTTCTAGGAAGGTCAGGGCTCATGTGAAGTTCCATGGCCTGTCTTTTTGCTGGACAATGTTATGCACAACTACAAAATATCCAGCTGCACAGGTGTTATGATGAAGACAGATTCTGGCAGGTGAGTACACAGAGAAAGAACAGGGAAACTGAACTGGGGAGGACTACAAAGGAATAGTTACAGTGCTAGGCCTCACAGTTTCAGGTTGGGAGTCTTACTTGTGTCATTGCTACCAAATGCCTGGCAAAAGCAACTTAAGGAGGAAGTATTCAGTCCAGCTTACAGTACCAGGAGAGATAGTCCATCATTGAGGATGACATGGCAGCAGGACCAGGAAGGGGCTAGCCACTGCATCCACAGTCAGGAAGCAGAGCCAGAAAGCCTATGCCCAGCTCACCTGCCCTTCATTCAGTTCAGGAATCTAGCACACAGAATCGTACCTCCCACATTTACAGTGAATCTTCTCACTTCTGCTTAATCTAGATACACACACACACACACATGCACTCACACACACACACACACACACACACACACGCACACACACACACACACACGCACACACACACGCACACACACACGCACACACACACGCACACACACACACACACGCACACACACACGCACACACACACGCACACACACACATGCACTCACACACACACACACACACACGCACGCACACAGAGGCATGCCCAGAGAATCTGATGCTCATCAACCCCACAATCAATGTTTCCACAATCAATGTTTAACCACAGCCCTGGATAGCACAGAGGAGAGAAAATTCTGTTGGGTGAACCTGAAGTCTTAAGCAAATAGAAACATTTGGAAGTTTTGCCTGTATGTAAATAGGCCGGAGGATAGCATCCTGATCGGAGACATCCTCCTCCCTAGCCTTTATGTACACATCTGCAGAATAGGTAGCAGTCTATAGGATGAGGCAGGACATGGTGACACATACCTGTAATTCCAGCTCTCGGGAGGGTCATTGCAAGTTTGAGACCAGCCTGATCTACATAATGAGCTCCAGACAAGCCAGGGCTACAAAGTATAACTCTGAGTAGAAAACAACAGTTCATGGGATGAGATTCAGAAACGACAAGAAAGGAGACAGCAGGATGTCTCCATGGGTTCTTGTGCTTGTGGTAAAACCTTGATAACTTGAGCTTCTTCCTCAGAACCCAAATAAGAAGGAGAAAAACAGCAAGATCACCTCTGACCTACACGCATACTCACACACACACTGATAATGCTTAAAAATATTTTTTTAAAAAATGGCAAGAATGGGGCGTCACCATACCCAGAATATACGCCTGAACCTCTGCATGGTTGGCTGAAATCACATTGTTTTACCATCTAGTTGTTGTCTATTAAACTCTGCATAGGAGTTACATTGTTTCACCATCTAGTTCTTTTCTATTAAAATCTCTATAGGAGTTAGTGGGGTGGCAAGCCTGTTATCCCAGCACTGGAGAGAGACAGGCAGGCAAATTTCTGAGTTCAAGGCCGGCCTGGGCTACATAGTGAGTTCTAGGCCAGGCAGCACTATACAGTGGGACCTGTCTCAAAAAGAATTAAAAGAAAAAGGAAAGAATTAAAAAATCAAACAAGAAAAAAATTTTTAAAAAAGATAGCTTAAAACAAATTTTAAAACTTTAAAAAAAAATCAAACAAGAGTGTATGAAAAAAAAAATTTTAGTTTTCCAAAAGAAAAATTAGTTTGTTTAAACCAAATGCATGTGGATGGCTGTTCATCATTAATTTAAACTTTTTTACTTGCCTCATTTTTGCCTCAACTACTAGGCACACAGCCCTCCACTGAAACAAATGTAACTACTCAGAGCTTCCTGTTGAGTTAGAATGTTAGACTCTCCCCCTTAGGAAACAGGTTCACATATTTATAATCACTCTTTAAAAAATAAATAAGCCTACTAGTACAAGAAAACAATTTTGTAAAAGGAAATAAAAATTTTGTATAAAAATTTTATGATCATACCCTTAGACACAGGAAATTTTTACATTAAACAATTTAGTCTAATATAGTTGAAGGTGGTTTAATAATTATGTTCATCACAATTTTATTTACACGACCACCACACAAAAGGCAATTTTAATACTAGAGAATAGGAGATTAATGAGAAAAACAAACAAACAAACAAACAAAAATGTAGTAATCCACTGAGGAAATGCTATTCATTCTTTCAGTATGACTGAGATCTTACCTAGTAAGTAAAGCCTTTGTTTTGTTTGTTTCTGTTATGGGCTCTGCAGCTGCTACTATTAATGCCGTTTGGTTTGGTTTGGTTTTCTGAGATGAGGTTTCAGATTTACTGTGAAGTTAGTTAAGGGTGACCTTGAACTTCTGAACCTTTAGCCTGGGACTTCCAGGTGCTGAGATTATAGAGTTGAGGAACCTCACCCGTGTCCTTTGTTTTTAGCTAAGAAGTACATAAATAAATGTAGGGGACAAAAGATGAAAGAGGCATGTGTGTATACAACTGTTGAAGAATGGAATTATGGGAGGTTTTGGTTTAGTTTACCTTGATACTTTGTGTTTTATGGTGTTAGGGGGTTTGTTTTAAAATCTGGACGTGATGCACTCCTGTAATCTCAGGAGTCCAGGAGGACAGTCAGGAAGATTATATGTCCGAGGATCACCCAGGGTTCATATAGAGTTCAAGGCTAGCGGGATTTTGCTACCCTGAATATACATAGCTATCAAGGAAAATATCCAATTTCATTTTGTTTCCTCTCTGTGCAAAACGTATCAACCAGTCAACCAGTCTCAAAAATTCCACCTTAATTATTCATTAAGCTGGGAAGACGGTTTAGGGGCAAAGTGCTCGCCATGCAGACATGAAGACCTGCGTTCTGATTCCCCAACTCACATAAAAATGCAGGCACACAGAGAGAGCATGAGGTATGTTTATTCCAGCTTTTCATCTGCCTTTGCTCTTATGAAGAACTTGGGATTGTAGGTACAGTGGTAGGCTAAGAGTTGAGATGAACTCTATATGCTATGTCTAATGCTAAAAAAAGGTTTTCAGTTCTTCGGGGGACTCTGTAGACATAAGCAGTTCTACCATGAAGGGATGCATCCATGTGAGAAAATTGAGTCTGTTTACATTAAAACGAAACTAAAAAAAAACAGAATAAGGATGAGATCTGTTCATTTGAATTAATGATGAATTCTAAGTGTCTCATTCAGACCACGTGCCCTCAAAATCTGTCTTAGAGGCAAAATACCTTTAGATAATCCAGTCACTAACTTTAAGGTCATTCTTGATACAACTATTCAAATAATGTATCCATTCTAAACTGTGGTTTTATCATTCCAGTTGTGTTCTTTAACCTATCCAGTGCCAAATACCAAACATTGCTGGCTCAATTCAACAAAAACAACAACAACAACAAATTTTTTTGAAAAAAAAATCTCCCCCTTTTTTTCTAATTTGAATTTTAAGAACACTATATAAACATTCAGTGAGGTCTCATGAATTGGGTTTGAATTACAAATGAAGTTGAGCTTTAACCTTTAACCTGTAGTTATTATAAGGAGCTACTTGAGAGAGAAACATTGAGGGCCTCAGACCTACTACAAGAAGCCAGAGCTTAGAGCCCATCAGCGTGTGCTGTTTAGTTCGTGTACTGGGTTTTATGTAACTTAATAGCACTATGGTTGTTTGTAAGATAAGCTTGTTAATAGCTTGACTGTGGATAGCAATATGACTATAAAATGACAAATACATACACAGGCAGCCTTTCCAAATCAGACTGAAATCTACTTAGAACTGTGACTGGTCAGCGTAATTGAGGTTTCAGAAGAGAACAGCAAGGACTCCCTCTGTTTATACGGACATAAACTATTTAGAATGTGCCCGGTTGAATTTTGCCCGGTTCATTTGTTTTCCTTACTTTTCATAAGCACAAGGAAAAACTATTAGAAAAGTAACACAGGCCATAGCAGGATTAAAAACCAAGAGAGTTATTTTCTCAGAAAAATAACATTATTATAAAACGCAAACCCGAGTCTGCATTTTTATGTTTGGCTGAAATTCATGATACACATGAATAAAGACTGAAGATTTAGGTGTAGTTAAATTATTGGGATGTTAAGTGAGAAGATAAAGAATCCTGCAGAGTAAAGAGACAGAAGTAACAATGAATCACTAGAGAATTTTGTTTTTAATGTATCTGTTACCTTATACTTCCTTCCATATGAACTCAATTGATAGTGCTAAGTGGTTAACACATACAAGTGCTACTTAGCGTTTCTTTTGACCTTGACAAGAAAAGGGCAAGCTTTTATAAGCAGCACATTTAGGAATTTGTATCAATGGCAGATATTTTCGTGGGCTACAATTTATAAATAACTGGTGTAGTCTGGATATCTCTACTATGTTTTTACTACTCTAGAAATAAAAATTAAATTCCTGTGGTGTGTTGACAAGGACTAACAAATGGATTACCTACACTGTGATCCTCGGGCACTGAGAAGGTTCTGCCCTGAGACACACCTCCCTAGGGCAGATAGCCAAAGGCCCAGCAAATGTTTGTATCGCAGGGCTACACAGACAAAGACCTTGAGAATAAAGGGCACTTTGGAAGCTGCCTAGAGGAGACACTGTTGTGGACAGTCTGGGAACTCTGAATAAAAACTTAGCTCCTGACACTTTTTCTCTGGGTCCTGCTTTAACTGTTTTTCTGAACATATAACAGTTTTCCCCTGGAACAGAGGCCAGTTTTGAACCCTGGTTTTGTTAGATTTGTGGGTTTAGCGATTCTATTCTTATAGATTATTTGTGCTTATCATAAAATGTCCAAAATATAGTATCCATAATTTCCAAGAATAAACAACACGAGCAGCCAGGTGTACTTGTGTCTACAAACCTGACGGAAAGGTCAGTGACTGTGTGGGCCCTTTTCTGCACTGGACAGTTCAGTTACTACCTTGTTCTCACCAACAGTAAGTAAGACTGTGACAACATTCCAAAAATGACTTGTGTCCTGAGATTAGGTTGTAAGCCCACTGGGCAGATACTGTGTCTAATGTTTTGTGTGGCACCTATCACACTGTTAGAGTTCAATACATGTTCAACAACAACAATAACAACAGCAAAACAGTGGCACACATGTGTAACCCAGTGCTGTGGCAAGCAGAGATGCTGGGGGCTTACTGGCCATCCAGGCTAGCTAAATCAGCAAGTTTCCAATTCAGTTAAGAGACCCTGTCTCAAAAAAATAAGGTGTAGAGCAATAGAGGAAGACATGGATCTGCAGCTCTGCAGAGAGATCACTGGAGGCCTGAGGGAACATGGCCTAAGCAGGAACACAGCTAGAACTCAGAGTTGGTCTAGAGAATACACAGGTGAGTTTTGAGTTGCTGTCAGCTACTCTGAGGTTCTCACACAGCCCAGAGTCTATAACAATCAGATGTTTACCACGAGGACCATCAGTTCCTTCGATTTCTAGTGTCCCTTCCATGTCTCTCCTTGGTGATTCTATCATTGTCCTCTTCCACAGACTCTGTCCCTGTTTTCTTTGTGCCAGGGCATTAGGACAATCTACTGGAATAGACCATTCATGGTCTTCAGATGGGACCATCTGCACAGCTAACAAACCTCTCTCCTGCTCAGATTGTTACAGCGTCTGCAAGCTGAGAGAGACAGAAGCAGAGAAAACACCTCCATATATACACACACTGTTTATCAATTATAATATTTATGTTTAAATAGAATATGTTAAAAAAGAAATGTTATTATAAAACCAAATTTTTGTTAGAAGAAGTCAAGAGTTTCATTTCTGTTGCTGTGATAAAATATTCTGGCAGAAAGCAACTTATAGAACTGGTTCACCTTAGACCATCCCTGCCAGAAAATCACAGTGGTGGAAGCTCCCAGCAGGTAGTCACGTCACATCCACAGTCAAAACCCTTGCTTGTTTGCTTGAGTGTGCTCAGCAACATTTCTCCACTCTTAGATAGTTCAGAAACCCCATGCGTGGGGAATGGTACCGCCCATAGTAGGCTGAGTCTTCCCACACCAATTCCCAGGTGAGTCTAGGTTGTGTCTGCTTGACAAGCAAAGCTGACCATCATGGATGCTCATAATTTAAGCCCCCAAATAACAAACCACACAGAGGCAGATTTTCCCTCTTATATCAAATTCATAGGTAGATATTTACTCCATGCCTGGAACCATGACACCATTCCATGAAATTCCTGGGGACCCAGTTCTTGCAAGCCTGATGTCCTGGTATAGGACATGGCCTTGCTTTAGAAAGTCTGGTATGTTTAGGAGCATGTCTGAAAAGAACAGCAGAAAGCTCCAGGCCACACAGATGCACGACAGAGCCCGAAAAGAGAAGAGATACTGAAATACTGAAGAAGAGCTAATCTCTTAACAACAGACCTGCATCTAGTGCCCCATTACCCTTCTAATGCCCCAGCTCAGAGGCTTCATTTTATTAAGGACAGAATACAGTGGCCCCCTCTTATCTTTGGGGACTATGTTCTAAGACCAGCCCCCAAGGGATGCCTGAAACCTCAGATAGCATAGACTCCTATGAGAACTGCACAGATATAGTTCTACACAGTCATATTCTTCCCTATACATACAGACCCATGACGAAGTTTAACTTACAGAGTAGACACACTAAGAGAGTAGCAACAGTGACTACTAATAAAATAGAAAAAAAATATAATAATATACTGGGAATAAAATTTATTTAAAACTTAACAAATTGTTTGTGGAATTTTCCTTTTAATTCTTTTGGAACTCAATTGACTACCTGTTACCAAAACCTTGTAAAGTGAAATCTGGGTAAAGGTAGGGGGACCAACCTGTGACATAAGATAGAAAATACCCAGACAGTGCCTGCTGGTGGGTAATAGACAGGCACAGAGCAGAGAGGTCACCTCAGGCTTGGCTGTCAGGTCAGCTGAGAAGACACTGTGCAGAGACTTCCTCTTGGTTTATTTCCACAAGAGTGTTGTTTTTCTGTACTTTCAAATTAGATTTATTTGAGCGG